>NW_019394733.1:0-46253 GCF_000612105.2 Orussus abietinus
TATAATGAAACCTTCCGGAGATATTTGTAACCGCAGCCCACGTGAAAGAAGTAATTACATGTAATGAGAGAAACTTTCAGAGATTTTAGTAAGTAGTACATAACATGTTACCTTACTGAGTGGGAAATAATAACCAACATCTAACTTCCATGTTACTTTTATGCTACATAACATGTTAGTTTCGGAAACGTAACATTTACCCAACAGTTATATAACAGTGTTCACTGGGTAGGGCCAGATCGCCAATATCACTATATCACGAATTATATAATTAAATGTTAAAGCTAATGCATGATGAATTGTAACCGAGAATCAAATTGTTAACCGTGGTTGGTGGAACCAAGCTTAAGGTGATGTGAAAGTGGCATTCAGGAGGTATTGTTTATAAAACTTTTCTCCCTACTCGGTTTACCGAATAGTTTGGAACTTTACAACGTTAATAGGGAGATCATAAGGAAGGTCCTGAAACTCATGAAATTTCAATTCTTTTCAAATTTGTTTATAGGTATTTTAAAAATAGTTCGTCGAGTTTCAGGACCTACCTTAGGATCTCCATATTCACGTTTTAAAGAATGAAACGATTTGAGACACCCAGTTCGTAGAAAAGTTTTATGAACGATTGAGCTTTCGGATGCCACTTTCACATCCCCTTAAGGTGAAGTGAAACCCCCCCTCAAATCAATCAATTCGAATAAAGTACTTTTTTTCAAGGATATTTGACGGAAACGTCTGAAACTTTTATACGTGACTCGTGAGTACCTAGGATTTATCCTGACACTTTCAAAATTTGGACTTTTGACAAAAATTTACTCATCTATTTCCTCGATAGGTTTCATATCACCTTAACTCATTCATCACATCACACAATATTTTAACTGTGTACGCCAGTATCAACAATTTGTAAGGTGAACAACAAAATGAATTTGGCGGCGATTAACGAAGCGATGAATAAAGCTGAAGGTCCAACAAATGTTTTAGTAAAACGATGATCGGGATCGGGACCGAAAAAGAACGCTCTAGGTAATGGAAAAAATATTTCGGAACGAGTTGGGAAGTGCAACCGACGCGGATCTCGGACTGGAATAGCTTGCGAAAATCCTCCGATCACCGATTTTAAATCACGGGGCTTTAACAACTCCATCGCAGAGAGCCGATAATCCCTAACAATAAAACTGTCCGTCAGTGGGCTAGAAGAAAAATGGCTTCGATCGATGCCCTAAGCGGTTATCGAGCGACGCAAACGCCAAAAATATCTTCTCCCTGCTGATGGATACGTATCGATCCCCTGCGTCGCACCAATTAACAGAAATTATCGGGGAAAGGAGAGACGAGAACCTTTAAAAACTGTCAACTCCTTCCTTTAAGGTGAAGTTAAATCCCTTCAAATCAGTCGACTCGAATACACTTTGTTTTGAAGGGTTGAAGGACCAAACTGTCCGAAACTTTGACATGTGACTCGTGATCATGTAAGAGTTGTTTAACAGAATTTATTATAATTAACAGAAATTATCAGTTTAACAGAATTTATTATAATTAACAGAAATTATCGGGGAAAGGAAAGACGAGAACCTTTAAAAACGGTCAACTCCTTCCTTTAAGGTGAAGTGGAATCCCTTCAAATCAGTCGATTCGAATACAACACTTTTTTTTAAGGGTATTGAACCAAAGTATCCGAAACTTTGACATATGACTCGTGATCATCTACGAATTGTTTAACAGAATTTATTATAATTAACAGAAATTATCGGGGAAAGGAAAGACGAGAACCTTTAAAAACGGTCAACTCCTTCCTTTAAGGTGAAGTTAAATCCCTTCAAATCAGTCGACTCGAATAAAACACTTTTTTTTAAGGGTATTGTACCAAACTGTCCGAAACTTTGACATGTGACTCGTGATCATCTAAGAGTTGTTTAACAGAATTTATTATAATTAACAGATATTATCAGTTTAACAGAATTTATTATAATTAACAGAAATTATCGGGGAAAGGAAAGACGAGAACCTTTAAAAACTGTCAACTCCTTCCTTTGAGGTGAAGTGGAATCACTTCAAATCAGTCGATTCGAATACACTTTTTTTTAAGGGTATTGGATCAAACTGTCCGAAACTTTGACATGTGACTCGTGATCATCTAAGAGTTGTTTAACAGAATTTATTACAATTAACAGAAATTATCGGGGAAAGGAGAGACGAGAACCTTTAAAAACTGTCAACTCCTTCCTTTAAGGTGAAGTGAAATCCCTTCAAATCAGTCGATTCGAATAAAACACTTTTTTTTAAGGGTATTGGACCAAACTGTCCGCAACTTTGACACATGACTCGTGATCATCTAAGAATTGTCCTGACGCATTCAAAATTTGGATTTTTGAAAAAAATCTTTTAACACAGCTCAGGGCAGAACCAAAATAGCGTCGAGCTCTCATATTTCGATCAGGAGAAACAAGAACCTTCAAATACTGTCAAATCCTTCCTTTAATCCATAATGATTACCTACAAATATTTAATAGAAATTTCTGTCGCCATTTTCAGATGAAACTCTTCTGAAGAAGATTGTTTATTCTTTAGGGTAACATCGAGATTTTTTTTTACTTATATCTCTGAATATTTATAGACTGTGACAAAAAATAACAAAACTCTCCCTTACAATTTTTAAAGGTTTAATCCATGAAAATTAATTATAAATTATTGATCGACATTTCCGTCCCTATTTTCAAACGAAACTCTTGTGAAGAAAATTATTTATTCTTTAGAGTAACATCAAGATTTTTCATTTTACTTATATTTCTAAGTATTTATAGGCTTCGTAAAAAATTAACAAAATTCTCCCTTACAATTTCAAAAGGTGAAATTATCGACAATATCTACTCCTTTGGATTGCACTAATTAACAGAAATTATCGAGGTAAAAAAAGAATGACTTTAAAGAGAAGCAACCTTTCTTTAATTCGCGATCGTTACTTGTCAATATTAATAAGATATTTTTAATGTAATTCGCGAAAGCTATTTCTGTGAATACTACCGTTTATTACTCGGGAAGGTTTTTTTTTATTTTATTTCTATGTATTGAAGACTATAGTCTTTCATTTCAAACTCATATTTTCTTTATTTGATTGAAACTTCTTCTAATAAACTATACCATATTCTCCTTTCAAAGATACATCAACTTGATTTAAAAGTATATATTGTTCGTATCATCACATACTTCTTCATTTCAACAAAATTTCATTTATTCGAATGAAAGCATTTATTTTTTATTTAACTGCATTCTCGTTCCTCCGCCCGTAACCGCCGTATTTATTTAAAATAACTATTTTTTTTTTCATTCAACCAAATTTTTTTCTCAGTGTATTGATTTCGAAGAGAAATAGCAAAGATTCGTTTGAACGATTACGTAACATGGAAATGTCAAAAGTATCTTCTCCCTACTGACGGATATGTATCGATTTTTTATTACATCAATTAACAGTAATTACTGGGGAGGGAACAAAAAAGAGTTATCAGGAATTAGACATTTTGCTTCTGACTACACAAATTATTAATTATAAATTTCCGGCTGTGGGCAAATATAGGCCGGATTGCAAGGTACTTTTTATTACCTCCGACATATTTTCATTTTACCACTAATGACCGATGGTAACATGCTTCGAAAAGAGATAACCGCAATTAGAGCTCCGCAACTTATTAGTCGACGCAAACACCAAAAATATCCTCTTTCAGCTGTCGGATTTATCGATCCTCTCGGTGCACCAATTACCAATAATTATTGGGGAAAGGGAGGAAGTTCTTTTAAAAAGCGTGAGCTCTTTTTCATCTAGAATCCTGAACCATAAATATCGATTAAATGTATATTTATAATGAAACCTTCCGGAGATATTTGTAACCGCAGCCCACGTGAAAGAAGTAATTACATGTAATGAGAGAAACTTTCAGAGATTTTAGTAAGTATTACAATGATATATCGGGTGTAAACAAACGTCAACATATATATCGTAACCATTATGAATTTTTCCGACTGATATATAAGCGTATCTAAAAAACGTAAGTAGTTTTTCATCTAGCATCCTCAAATATAAATATTAATTAAATGTATATTTATAATGAAACCTTCCGGAGATATTTGTAACCGCAGCCCACGTGAAAGAAGTAATTACATGTAATGAGAGAAACTTTCAGAGATTTTAGTAAGTATTACAATGATATATCGGGTGTAAACAAACGTCAACATATATATCGTAACCATTATGAATTTTTCCGACTGATATATAAGCGTATCTAAAAAACGTAAGTAGTTTTTCATCTAGCATCCTCAAATATAAATATTAATTAAATGTATATTTATAATGAAACCTTCCGGAGATATTTGTAACCGCAGCCCACGTGGAAGAAGTAATTACATGTAAAGAGAGAAACTTTTCGAGATTTTAGTAAGTAGTACATAGATATATCAGGTGTAATCAAACGTCAAAATATATATCGTAACCATCATAAATTTGTCCGACTGATCTATAAGCGTAATTAGAAAGCGTGAGCACTTTTTCGTCTAAGCAGTTTTTCATTTAGAATCCTGAACCATAAATATTGATTAAAATTATCTTTATAATGAAACGTTTCGGAGATATTTATAACCGCAGCTCATGTGGAAGAAGTAATTCCATGTCAAGGAAGAAATTCTCCGAGGTTTTAATAAGTATTTCTACAAAGCATTTCTTTGTTTTCATTTTATACATTCAACTTTGTACCTTCCTACGGTTTCTGTGTGCTGAAAAATAAGTTTCTAAAATGCAACTTCTAAAAGATGCGTTTCCCGCTTATGCATACAATCTCGGAAAATGTGTACGCTATGCAAAGGAGTTCTTTTCAATATCAATTTTGAATATATTTTTGGACAAACGGATTACTGTCCATCTGCATAAACCACCTCAGAATCACCATCATCTTTTAATTTTAAAAATGCAACCGTAAGTCGTTTAGAAGTACGGATATAAAAAAGAATTTCATACTAATGTTTAATGTCTATCCATAAAACAAATTAAATATAAGGCTTATCTCATCTTTCACATTAAAATAACGTTTAATATTTCTCCAACATTTTAGTGTGTAACCTTCCTCGTAAGTGGTTTGCGATGGATTAGAAGAGGGTGGCAGAATAGTTTAGAAACTATGTCCCGGAGGTAGCTAGTTCGATAGAATTTAATAACTTGCAAATAGACAGGAAATACAAGAGCATCCTAAAAGCTGTAACGTGGACATCTGAAAATTTGCGAAAATCGTTCCGTCACGAAAACTGCATTAACACTTCGCATTGAAAATTGATGTGTCTATTCGGAAACTATCCTCCACCAGTTAGATCGTAGGAGGGTTTCAAACCCTATATCAACTTTTAAATGCGGCGAATCGAGTGATTTGAGGGATGTTTCCTCACCTTAAACGGACATAATGAACCAACACGTTTAATCTCCAATTCCTGCCTAGGTCCCCAATTTCTCGAAAACGAAATGTGTCCATCATTCCATTTTCCTCAGAGAGGAAGAAATTAAGGAATCATCATTAGAAGAGAGATCTTAACCAATTTCTTGAAAACGAAACGTGCCCATTATTCCATTTTCCCCAGAGAGGAAGAAATTAAGGCACCATCATTAGAAGGGAGATCTCAATGTACTCCGATTCCTAATGAAGATATGCATAAGGAGAAAGATAGCGAGTGACCAATTCCTCCCAAGGTCCCCAATTTCTTGAAAATGAAATGTGCCCATCATTCCATTCTCCTCGGAGAGGAAGAAATTAAGGAACCATCATTAGAAGAGAGATCTCAATGTACTCCGATTCCTAATGAAGATATGCATAAGGAGAAAGATAGCGAGCTAAAGAGCGACTCGGAAGGGCCGTCTCCCGGAAGTCCCGAAGTCGTTCCAAAGTAGGTCCTCGGCTGGAAGACGTCACGTCCCCTTCCGCTCCGCCCTACCTAGGTCCCGCTTGTCGAACTCAATCCCGAGGGACTAGAACCGCAAGGACCTCGGGGTTCTTAACTGCAGATCGGAAGGGTTGCCTGCAATGCTGGCGCCTCACCGTCATTGTTAGCAACCCTCCACCAAACTTTCGCCTCCTGCTGCTACTGACGTGCCTTGAAAGCTCCTCCATGCACCCAGTGTTACCAGACGACGAACCGCAAATTGTCCTCCCAGCTTTCCGGGATTATCCCTTACCTGTGGGAATAACGAGAACGTCCGACAATTATCGGATCTCTGCGTCGAACTGCACGTTCGATTTCATATCCCGATCGAATTAAACGACCCGATAGACCGGGCGAACGCATTGACAGATCAGCGATATCAACCATACGTTGATCGTCATTCTAGTGACATGGAATGACATCAAGTCCGTATGACTAGGGTGTGATGTAGGCACCCTAGGATAGGTAAACACTGTTTGAATTGAAAAAGAGACGACAGGAAAAGAAATATCCCATCTTGCATGTGCAGGGTGAGGCTCATGAAAGGCCATGATAGTCATACGTTGATCGTCATTCTAGTGATGGGAATGACATCGAGCCTATACTACTAGGGCGTGATGAAGGCACGCTAGGATAAGTAAACAGTGTTTGAATTAAAAAAGAGATGACAGGAAAAGAAATATCCCATCTTGCATGTGCAGGGTGAGACTGATGAAAGGCCATGGAAGTCATACATTGATCGTCATTCTAGTGACGTGTAATGACATCGAGCCCGTATTACTAGGGCGTGATGAAGGCACGCTAGGATAGGTAATAACTGTTTCAATTGGAAAAGAGGCGAAAGGAAACGAAATATCCCATCTTGCATGTGCAGGGTGAGGCTCATGAAAGGCCATGAAAGTCATACGTTAATCGTCATTCTTGTGATGGGAATGACATCGAGCCTATACTACTAGGGCGTGATGTAGGCAGGCTAGGATAGGTAAACACTGTTTGAATTGAAAAAGAGACGACAGGAAAAGAAATATCCCGTCTTGCATGTGCAGGGTGACGCTCATGAAAAGTCCAAAATCGGCAGGACTTCCTGCTGGGAAGACATGCCCATTCCTTGATAAGTTACAAATCATAGCCAAAACATAGTGTCACGCATCATTATACGTTGTATCGTTACATATGGTATGGTTGTTCACCTATGTAGCCAAATTAATAATGAATTCATGTCGTCTATCTTCACGGCAATTAAATCTTTCAAATGTTGAACCTTTTAAAAAACTCACCCTGTTCGTTATGTGGTTGGAACTATGTGATAGGAACAGTGATGATGTGATCAAATGACATAGGACGCGGGCATCGTGTACGCACGTCGAGATGAGTCAGAAATATTGGAGTTGGGAGTAAAAGACGATGTAGCTAGAGGAGATCCTGCTTTTCATCCATGTAAAAGGACTGGCCCATTTGATATGATCAGTCATAACATGATAAAATTACATCAAAGCCACACGACTCGGACTACACATGCGCACAGTGAAGCATGTGTTACGAAAGAAAGTTCTTGCCAAGATTTGTATGCTGTGCCCATATTGGTTCGTTAACAAGCACTTTAGATAGAGCAAATTGGAATCCGCAATTCTACAGAATCAGCGAGGCAGCGACCGAAATTTGATCAGACACGACAGCTTTGTGCAAAGGTCGGCCATATATAGAAGAAGATATATAGAAAATGGCGGTGGTCGGTTTTGCAAGACGTTTGTCTATCGTTCGATACACACGTGTCATGTCGTACTTCAACTCTACCCGGAAAAAAATAATTTGGTTACAATTACTGTAAGGACATGGTTAAAATACTGTGGGAAGTAAAACCACACAAATGGTGAAATTGACCACATGGAATGGTAAATGTAACCTCGTCAATAGGTACTGTATCCATGGCGCTACGCCTAAAAGGTGCAGGAGTGATCATCATTTGCAATGGTAGATTAACAACTAGAAGAGGTTGCCATACGCACAGTAAAATGGAAGGATTATCTGGCAGCTGTAACCACGATTATAGTAAGGTTTTACACATTGCAAGGTTATTCTAAACTTGCCTATGTGATTGCAGAAACAATGGTTTGGCCCCATTAGTTTCGATAGAACCGCTAGATGGCAAAACTTCTCGCAGGCGATGCAGATTGCTCTTTTGCCTATAAGACCCGTTACTATACCTCACATTTAAGTTACAACGACTTTATCCTTTCCCGAAGAAGAGGAAAAAGGGAGGTGGTCATGGAGTGATCTCGTTTCTGAGCATCAAATGATATTTTACTAATTAAGGAAGAAGTGTATGAGAACACTGGCAGAAACAGAAGTATAACGCACGTAGTCGTAATAATCGAAGTTTTTATGTTGACGGTAGATTTTTAAATGGATATTCACAACTGTACACAATATTGGAACAACTCGTTCCTTGTAATTACATTGACTAAATAGTGAAGTGAACTCTTACTGTGTTCTTTTTACTATGTTACACTGGTTAATGCAACCTTCCCCCAAGGTTGTCTCGTGTGTTGCCTTGCAATAGGGTTACGATTACCACAATTATGGAATCTGTAACCATCCTTTTTTCCGTGTAATCTTACAAATGAGCACCAAATAATAAGACAACATTTTCTTTAATTAAAATGGAATTTCATCTAAATGATATAATTTAAATTGCATGTTTTAGAAACCGCTCGTGAGTTATAGGTCATTGGTTGGTTGCTGGTCATGAACAACACAACAAATTGTACAATGCTTATTTGCTGTCTGTTAACCCACACATTGTGGACATCTTCTGTGTATAAACCTCTCAGACCTTTGGAAATAAAGTTTGGCATTTGCCAACTCTAGAGTCGAGGTATACCTACAGTTCCTTCAACATATATTTTGCGCCACCTATAACTCCAAGTCTCTTATGTATGTATGTACTCTCATATATGTTATAATCTTATGCATGTTTTAGAAACCGCTCGTGAGTTATAGGTCATTGGTTGGTTGCTGGTCAAGAACAACACAACAAATTGTACAATGCTTATTTGCTGTCTGTTAACCCACACATTGTGGACATCTTCTGTGTATAAACCTCTCAGACTCTTGGAAATAAAATTTGGCGTTTGCCAACTCGAGAGTGGAGGTATACCTACAGTTCCTTCAACATATATTTTGCGCCACCTATAACTCCAAGTCTCTTATGTATGTATGTACTCTTATATATGTGCATCCCAAATGCATCGATCAGATGGCGTCCCTGAAATATTGGCTACAGCTTGCGAATCAGAGCCTGGCACTCTGATCGGCCATTTAGGAATTTCAAGTTTCTCGAAGACTGCTAACAAAATTGGAACTGCCTTTGAATTTGGTTTCAGGGAAAGACACAGCACGGTGCAACAAATCGTACGATTAGTAAATGACATCAGCGTCCAATTTAACAAAACAAAAGTAACGGCTATGCTTATACTTGATATATAATAGAAAAGGCCTTCGATCGAGTATGGATAGATAGCCTGATATATACATTAAAGTGAAGTGAAACCCGTTTCAAATCAGTCAATTCGAATACAACACTTTATATATATACTTTAGATATTTTTTTAAGTCTATTGTAGATGAATGTCTAGTATAGATGATGTTTTGACGTTTTATATATATGATATATAGAATAACCCTTTCATATCACCTTAAAGTACTAATCAATATGAATTCAACGAAGTATGATACTGGCATTTTATCAGCGAATTTTCAAAATATTGGGTTGTTCTCTATGAAAAAATGTCAACTCAATCTTTCCGTCACTAAAGGGTAATATCTCATTAGTATTCAAAGCTTTGTTGGGCCATTGCAGTTCTTACGTCTTTAGTTTGTCCAACAATTAGTAACCTCTAGGACAACTCGAGGTCACTTTCATAGACACAGTGTGCATACGAAAACACTTGCGGTGCAGTTGTTGGACTATAAATTATGTACTTTACTAAATTTCAAATTACATGTATTAATAAGCTGCGTTTCAAACTCACAGTTTAGTTCGGGCAAAAATTGTATTCCTTGTTCAGCATCAAAAAACGAAAGATATGTTGAAAATATGATTACAAGTAAATATGCTTAGAAAAGCCTTTTTTGAGGCCTCTATTCTCATGTGGTAAAATTTCAAAGGATTCGGTACACCTAGTTCGAAGAACAATTTCATAAATTATATCCCTCACTTTCATATCACCTTAAGGTGAGCTAAGAAGCCTCGAAAAATTGAATTGACATCGATAAAATAGAATTTTTCTATCACCGATCTCGAGCCTTTTGTGCGGTAGTGGCATTTCGAATAGTAAAATAGAGGCAAACTTTTACAAAAAACCGGGAGTGCACCTGATACACCATTATTGTGTTATGTGGTTAGTTTGGTCGTGTGAAGTGCAAGAGGAACGCAAATTCTAGCAAAATATCCTTTTCTCCACAATCCACACCAGTTGCATCCTCTACTTATCCCCTTTAGCGTCACCGAGTGTGAGCAAACATGGGTTGCACTGTTGTTGTGTTATGTGATTGATTAGGTTGTGTCAAATGCAAAACAAACGCACATTCTAGCAAAATATCCCTCTTCCCACAATCCACACCAGTTGCGTCCTCTACTTATCCCGTTCAGTGTCACCGTGTGTGAGCAGACATATAAACAGCGGGTTGCACTAATGTTGTGTTATGTGATTGGTTTGGTCGTGTCAAATGCAAAAGAAACGCACATTTTAGCAAAATATCCCTCTTCCCACAATCCACACCAGTTGCATCCTCTATTTATCCCCTTTAGCATCACCGAGTGTGAGCAAACATGGGTTGCAGTGTTGTTGTGTTATGTGATTGGTTTGGTCGTATCAAGTGCACAAGAAACCCACATTCTAGTAAAATATCCCTCTTCCCACAATCCATACCAGTTGCATCCTCTCTTTATCCCGTTTAATGTCATCGAGAGTGAGCAAACATGGGTTGCACTGTTGTTGTGTTATTTGATTGGTTTGGTTGTGTCAAATGCAAAACAAACGCACATTCTAGCAAAATATCCCTCTTCCCACAATCCACACTAGTTGCATTCTCTACTTATCCCGTTTAGTGTCACCGAGTGTGAGCAAACATGGGTTGCACTATTGTTGTGTTATGTGATTGGTTTGGTTGTGTCAAATGCAAAACAAACGCACACTCTACCAAAATATCCCTCTTCCCACAATCCACACCAGTTGCAACCCATACTTATCCCGTTTACTGTCACCGAGTGTGAGCAAACATAAAAGCAGCCTGTCCTAAGGGACGATTCTTCAAGAAACATCACACGTTAGGAGTGTAATAGAGGATCGAAGCGCTTTTAGGGGCGCGAAATTGTGTCTTCGAGGGGAGGCTCCCTGATGGAAAAGGGGAGACACGTCGAAAGCTCTAGGACGCCGTAAGTGGCCGAGGGTGCCAACGTACAGTTTGTCTACAAGTAGCTCGTTCGAAGCTCTTCTCAATTACCGGAGGGGACGGTGGTGACCCTGAAGAAGCCGAGGTCGAAGATACGGCTTGGCTGGCAACGCCGACGCGCGATCGGAAGCGAACGGTGGGAACGGAAAACCCAGAAAAACCGGGGAGACCCGGAAAAACGAGGAAAAAGACGCAAATGACATTCCCGGAGGGAGGGGAAATCCGTTAGAAGTGATTACAAGTTTCTTACGGCGCTTTCCGCCCAGAGGAAAGAGGAAGGGCTGATCGGGTTGGGGAACCAATGTGTGACTTCGTTTCGCTTCTTTTGTCCTTTTCCTTTCCTCCACTTTTCTTCGTTTTACCTACCTGTACTGACACCTATCGACTTCGGTAATGCGCCATTTGAGAGGAGGGAATTAATCCGAACTTTTTAATTAACGCTGGGTTAGGGCTTCCACCGGCTGGGGAACCTCGAAGAAAACCCGGCAAGCCCAACTTTTTCCTATCACCAGCTTGAATCCTAGGGGCCGAGTGGAAAGTTCTAGAATGGTTAAAAATCAATTTTTACAAGCACTTTCCCAAAGTTTTTTACTCCCCTCTTGGAGGACACTTCTTTTCCCCTAAACGTGTTTATTACTTCTCTTTTACAGGACCGTCCGCTTTCTCCACCCCAAACTTCCCGCGACAAAATATCACTTAAGCATTTTGTTCTATTACACTTCGTAGAGAACAATATTGCAAGTAGATCGATACAAACAATTTGTCATGGGGGAAAATAATCACGTTCGTCTTTTTTTTTTATATATATTCTTGTTTGTTAAGTCTCTCTCCATTGCAGAGCCCTGTCTAATTACCACGTATATTCAGCAGGACCACAATATTTAAAAACGAAGACGATCCGTTAATTTCGTCGGCTTTATTTTCAGAAAAGAGACAAAAGCATTTTTTGGAATGTGATTTTTTCCCTAGTTGAAAATCGATTGTAGATACTACGACTTCATCACTCCAAGAAAGGACCTTAAGGAGAAGTGAAACCCCTTTCAAATCAGTCGATTCGAATACAACACTTTTTTGAAGGGTATTAAACCAAACTGTTCGAAACTTTGGCACAACTGATCATCTAAGAATTGTCCTGACACATTCAAAATTTGGATTTTTTGAAAAAAATTGTTAACAGTCTAGATCAGAACCAAAACGGCGACGAGCTCTCATATTTCGATCGATATACAATTATCGAAGGCTCCGACATGAGAAACGAAAGGGTCAGGACAATTTTAGGACAATTTAGAACACTCTGGTAATCGATAAACTCGCATTTCAACGGGATAAAAGCAAAAAAAGTGTTTTATGCGCTTCTCTGCTAAAACGATGGAAATACGTGGTCTCGGAGTAAAAATTTAATTGGCCTGGAAATTACAGATGGCGCAGGGAGACCCTCTGCAATCAATTAGAGCCCCAGAAAGCACAAATCCACAGGATTTCTGGAGTTTTACTTCGATTTCTTGATATTTATTGTACGAAAACGACAGGTGGAGTATGCTATGTGGTACAATACCCAATATAATTCGACACAGCTGTCAATGTAAAAACGAACGTCGGCAACGGAGGCAATTAGAAAAATCTTCTTTATCGACGTCGATCAAGTTCCTCGACGTGTTTCACTTCATCTTAAGGTGAAGTGAAACACATCGAGAAATATTTCGATCAGTTTGCAATTATTGAAGGTTCTAGTATGAGAAATGAAAGGGTCAGGACAATTTTACGACAATTTAGAACACTCTGGTAATCGATAAACTCGCATTTGAACGGGATAAAGGCAAAAAAAGTGTTGTATGCGCCTCTATGCTAAAACGACGGGGATACGAGGTCTCGGAGTGTATTTTTAATTGGTCTGGAAATCACAGATGGCGCAGGAGGTCCCTCTGCAATCAATTAGGGCCCCAGAAAAGACAAATCCACAGGATTTCTGGAGTTTTACTTCGATGTCTTGATATTTATTGTACGAAAACGACAGGTGGAGTATGCCATTTGGTACAATACCCAATATAATTCGACACAGGTGTCAATATAAAAACGAACGTCAGCAACGTAGGCATTTAGAAAAATCTTCTTTATCGACGTCGATCAAGTTCCTCGACGTGTCTCACTTCACCTTAAGGGAAACCGATGATAAGCTTTACGGACTTTTCAAGCTGTCGCGGCAAGACAGTTCAAGACAGCTTTACGGCAATACAGGTTAGGCTATAAACCACGATTTCTTCCAGATAAGACAAATTCAGCTAACGTGATCCATCTTATCCTCGAGTGAGGGGTTATTGTACTCTCTATCATTCGCTATCCCACGAGAAAAGATACATCGACGAGACGTCGCCCCTAGACATGGACTTTAATCAAAATGACAATAGACTCCGCAATCGTGACAAGGTTTATCTTAATATTTAACCGACTTCTGACACAATCTATAATTTAAATACAATTGATGTAAAAGGAATTAATATGAGGGCACGTTACCTAGCTGTCTCATCTTCTTCACTCTCAATTGGATGCAGTACTGATTATACGTCACCCAAAAAACGACTTTTGATAAAAAAAATAGGTTATTATATATATAGTCTATCGTGAAATACTTCCCTTATGTATTTTACGTAAAAAACTGCGAATTACGCGTCACTGTCCAACTCTGTCTCTCTCTGTGTACATTTTGTCGATGTCAAGACTTCTTCCGTAGAATCCAGGGTGAGGCCAAGCTTAACAAGGGGTCTATTACGTAAAGTAAATCGAGTGAAAATGTGAAAAATGAGTAGCTCACGGTATTATGGAACGTTTTCGGGAGTGAAAATGCGAGACATTGATATGAACTGGCTCGGCACGAATTTTTAAGCGAAATGGTGCAGCATATAAGAAAAGATGGAAAAATGAGCGCCGTGAACGCCATCTTCCACGGATTGTGACATCGAAATTCAAAATGGAAAACCTCCTGGGTGTTTTGATTTTTAACAACAATCGTATTCGGGGACGTAATAATAACCTTATTAGACGAAGAAGCGAATTACGTGACGCCTCAGACCTATTTTCGTTAGAAGAAAGAGAATTTACTAGGATGTACACGTTAGTTTTTGTTATTTCGAGGTTATACTACATTATTAAACATTGAAAACTGTTAAATAATTCACGCTTACATGACGTGATAAGAAAATTATATTGTTGAATTTCTAATTATAGCACATGTAAATATGAATGTAATAAATATTCAAAAAATATAGATAGACTCGAGTCCTCTTCTTTACTTTTAACGGCTTTCCATCTTCCCGCCTTTTCTGTCTATAACCCCGAACCTCTCAACAATTTTCGATTTACAAAGTATGTACCTTTATTTGGCAATATTACTAGACCGAAACTGCTAGTGACTTCGTTCTTTCATATAGCGAACACGTAATTCGGCGAATAAACCCACGTGAGATGAAAGTGCGAGATATGAGCGCTCTCGTCAAAAATACGTAATAAACGCCCAGATTAGAAGAAGAAGAGAATTACGCGATGCCTCAGACCTATTTTCGTTAGAAGAAAGAGAATTTACTAGGATGTACAAGTTAGTTTTTGTTATTTCGAGGTTATATTACATTATCAAACATTAAAAACTGTTAAATGATTCATGCTTACATGACGTGATAAGAAAATTATATTGTTGAACTTCTAATTATAGCACATGTAAATATAAATGTAATAAATATTTTAAAAGTATAGATAGACTCGAGTCCTCTTCTTTACTTTTAACGGCCTTCCATCTTCCGGTCTTTTCTGCCTATAACCCACTACCTCTCAACAATTTTCGATTTACAAAGTATGTACCTTTATTTGGCAATATTACTAGACCGAAAGTGCTAATGATTTCGTTCTTTCATATAGCGAATCCTTTATTTGGCAATATTACTAGACCGAAAGTGCTAGTGATTTCGTTCTTTCATATAGCGAATACGTAACTCGGCGAATAAACCCACGTGAGATGAAAGTGCGAGAAGTGAGCGCTCTTGTCAAAAATACGTAATAAACGCCAAGACCCTCCGACAGTAGAAGCGTGAGTCCAGACACCTGGTAACGCTTGAAGAGCAAGGGAGAATCCGAGCAATGATGCGCAAACAATCGGATCTCCGCTGGATCCGTTTGAGCTCCCAAGGGTTCCAGCAGTGCGAATAAGTCTAAGATTTGTCACAGACCTCAAAGAGTCAACCTAACCCAATCTGACGATAAGTAAATTCCTTAGAAAAGGATTTAAGGTGAAGTGAAACCCCCTTTAATCAGTCGATTCGAATATAACACTTTTTTTTAAGGGTATTAGACCAAACTGTCCGAAACTTTGACACATCACTCCTGATCATCTAGGAATTGTCTTGACATATTAAAAATTTGGATTTTGGGAAAACATTTTTTAACTTAGCCCAGAACAGAACCAAAATGGCGCCGAACTCTCATCTTTCGACCGATATACAATTATCGAAGGCTCTGATATGAGAAACAAAAGGGTCAGGACAATTTTACGACAATTCAGAACACTCTAGTGATCGATAAACTCGCATTCGAACGGGATAAAGGCAAAAAAAAGTGTTGTATGCGCTTCTATGCTAAAACGATAGGAATACGAGGTCTCGGAGTGAAAATTTAATTGACCTGGAAATCACAGATGGCGCAGGGGGTCCGTCTGCAGCTAGCCCCAGAAAGCTGGAATCCAGAGGATTTCTGGCGTTTTACTTCGATTTCTTTATAATTATTGTAGGAAAACGACAGGTGGAGTTTGCCATTTGGTACAATACCCAACATAATTCGACACAGCTGTCAATTTAAAAATGAACATCGGCAACGTAGGCATTTAGAAAAATCTTCTTTAACGACGTCGATCAACTTCCTCGACGTGTTTCACTTCACCTTAACCAGACCTGGAGCAGCTTAATGTTTGCGACGAGATGTTAGAATGATCAGGAGAGAAACGATCCCACTTGAAAAAATGGCTCATCGACTAGCGAAAAAATGGCGACTGTGTAGGACCAACGTCGCCATCTATGACGTTTAGCTGCAACTAAATCTTTGCTCTAAAAAACATGCGTTAGCCCCGGGACAAGCCAGCATTCTCTTGCAATCGTTGGTGAAAGTGTTTTCCATATTTTTCCATCTGACTCTGTAATATTCCATTTCTACGGTATTCTAAATTGTTCGAGCTAGGTCCTGAAACTCTTCATTTTCGATTCTAACCCTCCAAGAAGCGTAAGACATCGAAAATGCGCACGGACCACGCCATGTGGGTTCTAGTCCACGATAAATAAATAAATTTTGGATGAAAAATGAAATTTCATGAGTTTCAGGACCTACTTTAGGGCCTCCATATTCCCGTGGTAAAATTTCAAACGAATCGGTACACCCAATTCGGAGAATACTTTCACCAACGGTTTGACTTCTCAGATATATATAGGCTGACTCTTTCATATCACCTTAAGGTAAAAGCTTTTTCGATAACAAATTCGTGTCGGGAGTGTAAAATTCCTTCCCTCCCTCGAACGAGACGTTTTCAGGCCACGTAACGTCTAAATCGCTGGAGCTTCTCCATCGTTTACGATGCAGCCAGAACCTATCTGACGAGGAAGGTATCCCAAGTCGATCTCTCCGATTTGATTTCTTTTATAATATGTTATAGTAGACTAAAAACTAAGCGGCACGTATTTTTTTTTATCCGCCATTAAACACTTTAAGGGGGTGAAGCCATCATCCAAAGTAAGGCATGTCAAGGGGCGATTTGACAGTTTCACCCACAAGAACATAATATTTTTTAACCAATCCACCTGGAAAAGCTTTGTCATAACGAGAAATGAAAAATATAGTTTTCTCCATTTAAAAAAAAAATTAAGGGGTGAAGCACCCTTCACAGGGGTAAGCGTTCGGGGATCGTTGCCCCGGCCAATAGTTCCTTCGTGTTCATACACATGTATTTTTTTCAGATTTTTAGACTTGAATTTGACCATTTTTTGTATAAACGTAATCATATTTAGGGGTGGCTCACGCCTTAACTTTTTTTTTTTAATTGAGAAAATTATATTTTTCATTTCTCGTTATGAGAAAGCTTTTCAAGTTGGATAGGTTAACAAATATCATGTTCTTGCTGGTAAAACTGTCAAATCGCCCCTTGACATGCCTTTCTTCGGATGGTGGTCTCACTCCCTCAAAGTGTTTAATGGCGGATAAAATAAAAATACGTGTCGCTTAGTTTTTAGTCTACTATAGTATATTATAAAAGAAATGCAATAGGAGAGATCGACCTTCCTTGTGAGATATCCGCCATATTGCAATTCTTCGAGTCGAGGCCGATGGACGGACTATCGGGTTTTGCTTGTACATATGTACGAAGCCCTCAAATGGAATACGAATTCATGTACGTAAGTACATATATGTCACTAGCAAAGAAGGTATCCCAGGTTGATCCGTGCGATTTAATTTCTTTTACAATATGTTATAGTAGACTAATAGCTAAGCGACATGTATTTTTTTGTGCCATTAAACACTTTAAGGGGGTGAAACTACCATCCAAAGTAAGGCCTGTGAGAGGTGGCTCACCCCTCCATTTTTTTTTATTGAGAAAATTATATTCTTCATTTCTCGTTATGAGAAAGCTTTCCCAGGTGGATTGGTTAAAAAATATTATGTTCTTGTGGGTGGAACTGCCAAATCGCCCCTCGACATGCCTTACATTGGATGGTGGTTTCACCCCCTTAAAGTGTTTAATGGCAGATAAAAAAAAAATACGTGTCGCTTAGTTTTTAGTCTACTATAGTATATTATAAAAGAAATGCAATAGGAGAGATCGACCTTCCTTGTGAGATATCCGCCATATTGCAATTCTTCGAGTCGAGGCCGATGGACGGACTATCGGGTTTTGCGTGTACATATGTACGAAGCCCTCAAATGGAATACGAATTCGTGCACGTACGTACATATATGCCCATTCGCATCGAGAAGTCACGTAGCATTGTAAATACTGCCCTAGGTATGTTTTACGCCCAAATTGAGGCGTCGAAGAGAACCTTCTACTTCAATTTTTCTCCAAGATAGCTCCCGAGGTGGAATTTAAAGTGTCGGCATTGAAATATCTGAAACGGAAATTGGCCGGGGCGTAATACCTTCAAGGAGTAATATTTTAGAATACATCTCTACGAGAAATAATATTTTGTAATATGTGTACTTGTACTCGATGTTGAAAATAGTTGCTCATATCGAATGCATATTAATATATAAGATATAAAGGATATCCTTACATTGCAAATATATTTTAAACACTCATCACAAAATAGTAAATAGATCTCACGCGGGCAAATAAAAACAAATAATAGTTAATTACTATATAATTAAAATATTATGTAATGTCGTCGCTCGCATGAAAATGAACTTGTACTCGACGTTGAAAATAGTTGCTGATATCGAATGCATATTAATATATAAGATCTAAACGATATCCTTACATTGCTAGTGTATTTTAAACACTTGATATTACAAAATGTTACCATTTTTGTCCCGCGTGAGATCCATTGTAAATGGATCTCACGCGGGAAAATAACAACAAATAATAGTTCATGATTAAATAATCAGAACATTACGTTGTCATCGCTCGCATGAAAATGAACTTGTACTCGATGTTGAAAAAAGTTGCGCATATCGAATACGTATTGATATATAAGATATAAACGACACAGCAGTTGATATAAAAACGAACGTCAGCAATGAAAGTATTTAGAACACTCATTTTTACCGACGTCGAGAAATATTTCTATCAATATACAATTATTGAAGGCTCTGATATGAAAAACGAAAGGGTGAGGACAATTTTACGACAATTTAGAACACTCTGCTGATCGATAAACTCGCATTTGAATGGGATAAACGTAAAAAAAGTGTCTTATGCGCTTCTGTGCTAAAACGATGGGATTATGGAGTCTCGGAGTAAAAATTTAATTGACCTCGAAATCACAGATGGCGCAGGAGGTCCGTCTGCAGTCAACTAGAGCCTCAGAAAGCATGAATTCAGAGGATTTCTGGAGTTTTACTCCGATTTCTTTATAATTATTGTATGAAATCGACAAGTGGAATATGCCATTTCGTACAATACCCAATATAATTCGACACAGCTGTCGATATAAAAACGATTAACTGAAATAAACTCATATAAATTGTCATAATTTCAAAGAAATGTAGGATTCAATTTATTCGACTTTACATGAGTCAAATAACTATTCTTTGAATTATTAAAATAATTCTTTGCTACTATTAAGGAAAATACATTTCTTTGGTTCAATGAAATGTTTTTCTCAGGGTGCCGTCAACACCGTGATTTATAACTTTTCTAATAATCACCTCTCCATTTGTGAATATAGAAATCGCAATATCGAATCGTCAGTCACGTAAAGAGAGAATCACACTTTCTTCATCCAAATTCCTTAACGGTACATTGAAGGATTTTCCAAGTAACAACATATTTACCACGTGGATGTCTACTTTTAAGGTTAGGAAAGAAGTAAAAGTTATACCAAGATGGAATAGTGATCGATAATCTTGCTACAAAAACAGCATTGGTTAGAAAGTCCAACTTCAGTCTGAGGCATGAACGCAGACATGAAAATTACTCTGCACCTAATCGGTAGATTACTACGGATTTAAGGTGAAGTGAAACACGTCGAGAAAGTTGATCGACGTCGGTAAAAAAAGATTTATCTAAATGACTACGTTGTCGACGTTCGTTTTTATATTGACAGCTGTGTCGAATTATGTTGGGTATTGTACCAAATGACATACTTCACCTGTCGTTTTCCTACAATAATTATAAAGAAATCGAAGTAAAACGCCAGAAATCCTCTGGATTCCAGCTTTCTGGGGCTAGCTGCAGACGGACCCCCTGCGCCATCTGTGATTTCCAGGTCAATTAAATTTTCACTCAAAGACCTCGTATTCCCATCGTTTTAGCATAGAAGCGCATAAGACACTTTTTTTGTCCTTATCCCGTTCAAATGCGAGTTTATCGATTACCAGAGTGTTCTAAATTGTCGTAAAATTGTCCTCACCCTTTCGTTTCTCATATCAGAGCCTTCGATAATTGTATATCGATCGAAATATGAGAGCTCGACGCCATTTTGGTTCTGGTCTGAACTAAGTTAAAACATATTTTCCTAAAATGCAAATTTTGAATGTGTCAGGACAATTCTTAGATGATCAGAAGTGTTGTGTCAAAGTGTCGGACAGTTTGGTCTAATACCCTTTAAAAAAAGTGTTGTATTCGATTCGACTGATTGAAGGGGGTTTCACGTCACCTTAATCAGGGGACACTGAATGGTTATCAGTAACCATTCACCATCCCCGAGGTAACTCTGGTCAAAGTCCAGATATTTTGAATGTGTCAGGACAACTCTTAGATGATCAGAAATGATGTGTCAAAGTTTCGGACAGTTTGGTCTAATACCCTTAAAAGAAAGTGTTGTATTCGAATCGACTGATCAGAAGGGGGTTTTACTTCGCCTTAATCGAGGGACACTGAATGGTTATCAGTAACCATTCACCATCCCCGAGGTAACTCTGGTCAAAGACCAGATATTTTGAATGTGTGAGGACAACTCTTAGATGATCAGAAGTGATGTGTCAAAGTTTCAGACAGTCTGATCTAATACCCTTAAAAGAAAGTGTTGTATTCGAATCGACTGATCAGAAGGGGGTTTCACTTCACTTTAATCGAGCGACACTGAATGATTATCAGTAACCATTCACCATCCCCGAGGTAGCTCTGGTCAAAGACCAGATATTTTCAATGTGTCAGGACAATGATTAGATGATCAGAAGTGATGGGTCAAAGTTTCGGACAGTTTGATCTAATACCCTTAACACGTTCCCTGCCATGTGGGGCGTATGCGCCCCGCGCTGAACTTTCCGTTCAAGCCATTTGGTATTATCATTGTAAAATGAAGAGTTTTTTAAAAATTCATTATGCAGTCAATTATGGGCATATTAATACTATTGCTGATGCGCTCATTTGATCGTGGGGCGTATACGCCCCACGCGGCCTGAACGGAAAGTCTTCAAAAAACGGTCAGGCAGGGAACGTGTTAAAAAAAAGTGCTGTACTTGAATCGATTGATTGAAGGGGGTTTCACTTCACCTTAATCAGGGGACACTGAATGGTTATCAGTAACCATTCACCATCCCCGAGGTAACTCTGGTCAAAGACCAGATATTTTCAATGTGTCAGGACAATTTTTAGATGATCAGAAGTGATGTGTCAAAGTTTCGGACAGTTTGGTCTAATACCCTTAAAAGAAAGTGTTGTATTCGAATCGACTGATCAGAAGGGGGTTTTACTTCGCCTTAATCGAGGGACACTGAATGGTTATCAGTAACCATTCACCATCCCCGAGGTAACTCTGGTCAAAGACCATTGATAAGTGGAATTTTTACCAAGGGATCCTCGATAGGAGGCGCAGGTCTTGTCCTGGTATTTCCACAAAGGGACACCCGGTACGTGATGGCGCACCACTACACGACCCTCGCACCTCGAAGCCAGCCAGAGTGTGACAGATTTCACGGGACGACGAGCTAACGAAAAACTAGTCGCCTGTGAGGTGAGAGGGCACCGATTTCCTCTTCCCGCGCGTCTCTCTCCTCTTCTGCGCCCTTTATCTCTCGCCTCGCCTCGCGTCCAACCTCGGAACTCGAGGTGGACTCTAAACGCGGATAAGTGCGAAAAAGCGCAAACAACTGCGACCGGATGCGGTCAGATGGAAGCGGACACGAAGAGGCGCAAGAAGAAGCGACCCCAGTACAACGGAATAATTTCTAAATATTTTCTTCAAATCTTTTCTAAATATTTCAAGCGACAGATTTTTCAAGATATCTCGTAGATTTAATTTGAAGATATCTAAAATATTTTCTGAAAATCTCACCTCACCTCGCGTCCAACCTCGGAACTCGAGGTGGACTCTAAACGCGGATAAGTGCGAAAAAGCGCAAACAGCTGCGACCGGATGCGGTCAGGTCGAAGGAGACACGAAGAGACGCAAGAAGAAGCGACCCCAGTACAACGGAATAATTTCTAAATATTTTCTTCAAACCTTTTCTAAATATTTCAAGCGACAGATCTTTTAAAATATCTCATAGATGTAATTTGAAGATATCTAAAATATTTTCTGAAAATCTCGCTTCGCCTCGTGTCCAGCCTAGGGTCTCCAGGTGGACTCTAAACGCGGATAAGTGCGAAAAAGCGCCAACAGCCGCAAGCGGATGCGGTCAGGTCGAAGGAGACACGAAGAGACGCAAGAAGAAGCGACCCTAGTACCACGGAATAATTTCTAAATATTTTCTTCAAACCTTTTCTAAATATTTCAAGCGACAGATCTTTTCAAATATCTCGTAGATGTAATTTGAAGATATCTAAAATATTTTCTGAAAATCTCGCTTCGCCTCATGTCCAGCCTAGGAACTCGAGGTGGACTCTAAACGCGGATAAGTGCGAAAAAGCGCCAACAGCTGCAAGCGGATGCGGTCAGGTCGAAGGAGACACGAAGAGACGCAAGAAGAAGCGACCCTAGTACCACGGAATAATTTCTAAATATTTTCTTCAAATCTTTTCTAAATATTTTCTTCGTATCTTTTCTAAATATTTCAAGCAACAGGTCTTTTAAGATATCTCGTAGATTTAATTTGAAGATATCTAAAATATTTTCTGAAAATCTCGCCTCGGGTCCAACCTCGGAACTCGAGGTGGACTCTCTAAACGCGGATAAGTGCGAAAAAGCGCAAACAGCTGCGACCGGATGCAGTCAGGTGGAATCAGACACGAAGAGGCGCAAGAAAAGCCTTCAATAATTGTATATTGATCGAAATTTGAGGCCATTTTGACGCCATTTTGTTTCTGGTCTGGTCTGAGTTCAACATTTTTTGTCGAAAATCCAAGTTTTCAATGTATCAGGACAAATCTGAATGATAACGAGTCATGTGTCAAAGTTTCGGACGGTTCGATCCAATAGCATAATTCGATTTGGACCAGATTTAACGATTGTTCCAAATATCAGAGCCCCTAGAATCTCGGATAACGATCAACGGCAGAGTTTACTCGATGGTAATAAATAAACGCGTGGAAACACTTGAGAATTGCGCTATTTATTCCCTTATTTATCACTTTGGAAGGAATATTATTAATTTTATTGAAACGCAAACTCTTAAATATCTCAATTTAAATGTAAATGGACTTAAGTCGCTTCCAAAAAAAACGGTTCAAGTATGGATACAAAATTTTCTGGATAAAAGGAACAATAATGACTGTTTGGATATGAATGGAATGAAACGGAAGAGCATAGTTCGATTTGGACCGGATTTAACAATTGTTCCAATTATCAGAGCACCGAGAATCTCGGATAACAATCAACGGCAGAGTTTACTCGATGGTAATAAATAAACGCGTGGAAACACTTGAGAATTGCGCTATTTATTCCCTTATTTATCGCTTTGGAAGGTCGCAGAGAGCAAGGAATATCGGGAATCGTGAAATTATCGCACTCTGGGGCGCAAATTGCGAGAGGCAGGTGCAGAGAATAACAGAAAAGGAGGAAGACTAGTAAATGTAGACCACTTTGGACTCCTGCCGTTCTGGACAATGAAGTGCGCTTAGGAATTGCTAGGAAGAGGATTCTCCAGAGACATTCCCCACAGCGGCCAGTTTGAATTTTCTAAAGCAATCGAAACAGCGAATCTTCTACCTCGCACACAATTGAAGAGCTACAATATAACAATATTCAGTGAATCAATGAGAACCGCCACGTGAAACATTTCATTATGCATAGATGCTATGAAAAATCGTTTCGTATACAATATAATCGATAGGCCTCAATACAGCAGTTAAAACAATGTGCTACGAACACTCTTGCACGTCGCATAAGTCGTAAACACAATGTAAATTCTTGTAAAAATTCTTTAACCTTTTGAACAAGGAGGCATTTCGACATATGGGCGAAATTCGTATGACCGTGCAGGCAATATTGGACCAAACGACGGGCGCCTTTAAGCGCTCTTACAAGAAAGGTATCCCTGGCGGATCTCTCCGATTTGATTTCTTTTATAATATGTTATAGTAGACTAAAAACTAAGCGACACGTATTTTTTTTTTATCTGCCATTAAACACTTTAAGGGGGTGAAACCACCATCCAAAGTAAGGCCTGCGAGGGGTGGATCACCCTTTAATTTTTTCTTTTTAATTGAGAAAATTATATTTTTTATTGCTCGTTATGAGAAAGCTTGTCCTGGTGGATTGTTTACAAAATATTATGTTCTTGTGGGTGAAACTGCCAAATCGCCCCTTGACATGCCTTACTTTGGATGGTGGTTTCACCCCCTTAAAGTGTTTAATAGCAGATATAAAAAATACGTGTCGCTTAGTTTTTAGTCTACTATAACATATTATAAAAGAAATGGAATCACAGAGATCGACCTGGGGATACCTTCCGTATGAGATATCCGCCATATTGCAATTCTTCGAGTCGAGGCCGATGAAAGGATTATCGGGTTTTGCGTGTACATATGTACGAAGCCCTCAAATGGAATACGAATTCGTACACGTAAGTACATATATCTCACTAGCAAGGAAGGTATCCCAGGTCGATCTCTCCAACTTGATTTCTTATATAATANAGTTTTTAGTCTACTATAATATATTATAAAAGAAATCAAATCGGAGAGATCAACCTGGGATACCTTTCTAGTAAAAAGAAAGGTTACATCTCGAGATTTCATTTTCCTTTTCCAGTATTGTGCGCTGTATAGAAATACATAAATTCAAAGCAGTTTCCATATTTTATTTCTTTCCTTCCTTCCTTACATCTCTATCTACACCTGCTATCCGCTATTCGTATTCAGAAACGTATAAACTTTTTCGAAGCTGGAAATTTTACCGTGTCATCTACATTTAGTTTCGCAGGTGAAATTAAATTAAAATTAAAAATAATAACTGGAAGAATTTTAAAATCGAGGTTAAAAAATATTAGAACATTTATTTAATATCGAGAAGCACAATACAAGGAGCGGTTATCATACCGATAAGATTAAGGATCCAACGTTCAATATATGTATATCCAACGTTTACTTACCATTTGCATTGTGTAAAACATTTTCAGCATGATAACTTCTTCTACTGAATCTTATGAAGGAAGTTCTATTTATAATTTCTGCTCTATTTGTAATAAAGAAATTTCTAACAACGAATCAACACTATCAATTATAATTAGTATACTCATTGGATTATGTAATGTTACTTATCTAATATTTTTCATAATGATGACTTGTATGAATCTCCTTATGTCTTCTTTACTCTCTTCACGACACATGGAAACTAATTGTGACTTCTAGATGATAAAATTCTTTTGACGATAAGATGAAGGATCCAACGTTCAATAAATGTATATCCAACGTTTACTTACCATCTGCATTGTTTAAAACATTTCTTGCATGATGGGTCAAGAACGATGTTAAAGGCGACGTGATATTTAAATCAAGCAGCTACAATAATCATTGTCTGCATTCTAAATAAACTAAAAAAAAGAAACCATTACATGAAATTATAATGGATCGATGCCTATAATAATTCCCGTCAAACATTTGAAACAATTGAAACATGAAATATAAATTTTTCGTGCAACTGCCAAAATCAAACCGTGTACCTATGCCTTACTTGAAATAAATTAATTGTAAATCTAATTCATTATCAAATATTTTCAACATATCAAATGACAAACTGATAATTTCATTTCGAATATTTTCGCACTCGAACATAACATCGTATACACTTTTCGAAATCTAAAACAATATATAAAAATATTTAATGTTAGGTATTCCATACCTTTCACAGTGTTCGTTTATATAAATCGTGTAACTGATATTACAGCAAGTTCTCGGTTTATTTATTACCTTATTTATTCCTTTCGTTGATCAAAAGGAGAGCAAACGGAGAGGAAAGGCAAAGTTTTCGCGTTCTCCAATACGAATTGCTGGTAGCAGGTGTGGATGGAAATAAAATGGAAGGAAGACAAAAAGTGGAGCCCACTTCGTGTCTTCGTATCTCCGTATGGTAATGCGAATCTCGGGAGAAAGCAGAGAAGCAATTCCAGGAATTTTCTTCTTTTTTCCCTAAATAAGTACCCCCTGGAAAACATTCTTACCGCTGCAGCCATTTTTAGGTCCGCGAACTACAAAGAAATAAGAGAAATGGAAGAGGGGAACTCTGTGTTGAGTTTAGAAAAAGAGGAAACTTTTCATCGCAACTCTTGTGGGGGAGTTAGGTGTACTAGCTGTTGTCCAAATGGACAATGGTTAATCGACTTTAGGGTGAAAAGTGCAGGGAAAAAATTAACTTGGTTACAATTACTATAGGGACATGGTTAAAATACCGTAGGAAGTAAAACCACATAAATGGTGAAATTTACCACGTGAAATGGGAAATGTAACCTTGCGAATAGGTACTGTATACATGACGCTGCGCCTGAAAGGTAAAGGAGTGATCACCATTTGCAATGGTAATATTAATTACATAAAGAGGTTACAATAAGCACATATATAACTACAAAGAAATAAGAGATGTGAACCAGAGAAATAGAAGAGGGGAACTCTGTGTTGAGTTTAGAAAAAGAGAAAACTTTTCATCGCAACTCTTGTGGGGGAGTTTGATGTGCTAGCTTTTCTCCAAATGGACAATGGTTAATCGACTTTAGGGTGAAAAGTGCAGGGAAAACATTAACTTGGTTACAATTACTATAGGGACATGGTTAAAATACCGTAGGAAGTAAAACCACATAAATGGTGAAATTTACCACGTGAAATGGGAAATGTAACCTTGCGAATAGGTACTGTATCCATGACGCTGCGCCTAAAAGGTAAAGGAGTGATCATCATTTGCAATGGTAATATTAACTACATAAAGAGGTTACAATAAGCGCAAGAAAATGAAACGTTTATCCAGGAACTGTAACCACATATTATAGTAAGGTTATATACGCTGCAAGGTGATTCTAAACTTGCCTATGTGATTGCAAAAGCAATGGTTTGGCCCCGTTAGTTTCGACAGCGCCGCCAGGTGGCGAACTCTCTCGCAGGCGATGCAGACTGCTCGTGTGCATATAAGACCCTTACGTTTGAGGTACCATGACTCTACCCCCTCCAGACCCAGGCAACCCATGAAGTGGAATATACGTAAGTTAATTTTCTAAATTAGGTCTATAGGTATAGCAAATGTATATCGTCTCTCATCCGCCTAAAAAGATCGCGCGAGGCGAGGATCGGCAGTTAGGCCTGCTTAACCTGCGATTGAAAGTAAAATTTTGTATTAGTGTATTGTTATTAAAGTATAATCTAATTGTTATTAAAGTATAATCCTAACAAATCCGAGAACTTAATTAATGAAATCGCGGTCCTAATTGTTGACAAATGATGGCTATGTTTTAGTGATGGTCGAACGATTTAACAGTCAGGATAATTCCTAGATGCTCAGGAGTCATGTGTCAAAGTTTCGGAGGATTCGATCCAATAGCCCTAAAAAAAAGTGTCTTATTCAAGTCGACTAATGTGAGGGGGATTTCGCTTCACCTTAAGAAGTATTTACCATTTACTAGCTCTAGACTGGTGCCAAAAGTTGAGGTTTGAACGAGGCCAAAAATAGGCAAAGTGTCGGCCTATTAGTCTGTCGAGACTTACCTCGATGTATGAAGTATTGGGTAACATGTCAAGGCGAAAATGGGTCAATGTTCGTAAGGCATGAAAGAAGTGTAATGTCCATAATACATGTTGAGGAACATCACTGGGAACAGTGAGGACAGTATCGGTTCCTTCGTAATGTAGGTTAAATTTCAGTATTTTCTGAAAGGGAGTCATTCGACTCCGAAACGAAAAGATAATAATATGTAAATATGTCATCCCATATCAATTGCTACTCTTATTATGTAAATAAATGTGTGTGTATTTATTAGATATTGGTTACCACAGTGGCTGAGCTGAATATCAAAAACAAGGGCAGAAACACTGTTTTGTACTCTTTATTCACGTATTCCAGCCTCTAGGTAAAATGTACGTTACAAATTCAAACTCCGACCGGCGCGGAGTTCGATGTATCGAATCGTTCGAGACTTTTCTCGAATGCGATGCGCAGAACACAAAGCGCCAAACTAAAAAGCGGCGGGAAATTTAAAACAGGCATTTGGATTGTCATAACGAAGAAAGGTCGATCTTCAACAGTATTTAATGATATTATATTATACTTGGTTAATTATAAAATAATGGCATGTAAACGTATCGTCCCATTTCGACTGCGATGTTAATAAATAAAAGTAAATATATTTAAAATTATAGTACAGTTGTTACAATAGGAAATTATAATACGTAGATATGTTATAGATTGATACGTATACTTGCATAAAGTATACAATACATTTGAGTGTAGTTTAATAATAAAGTTATAAGTTTTCCATGAATAACAGCCCCGTATCAAGAAACTCGGTAGAATTTCGCGCCAAATACTGATCTATACGTGCATATGTACGTATGTGTGCGTGTTTGATAAAATAATGTAATTTAATATTATCTTGTTAAATCGTGAATATATTAAAACTAGATGGAATTATAGAATTATCGGATATGTTATCATTCATCTTGTTATAAATTTTCCCCAAATACCCCGAATCGTAAGGACTTTTTTGAGTTCTCAATAAACTTCATTTATATATTTCGCTTCCGAATTCTACACCAATATTGCGTAAATAATATCATAGATATTTAAACCATTCCACGTATCCATCGGGAAGGAATATTCCAGAAAATAAGAAGAGCGTATTTTGGTACGGCAGCGCCATTTTGAACTTAATATATGCATTCGGAAATGCTTTCTTATTTTGCAAATGACTATAAATCGCACTGGAAGTAAGAGGATACTAAAGACACGCCCTGCAATCGAAGTATCCTGATTACTGGCTTATTTACGATGATAAACCTGAGTACAGGACATTAGAGGTCATAAAATTCTCGCGTTGAAAATTGCAAGAGGTTACAAAAGTACCGTTTAAAAGGCGAACAAAAAATAAATCCCAACGAGGCTTATCATATAATCTTACAAAATAGAATGGAACCGGACTTTACACATAAGGAAACGAACGGAATGCCGAGCAGTTGAGCGATTGAACATAACCTCTGAAATCATAAAAGTACTGCGTAGCATCTTATACATTCTGATACGAAAACGGCAAATACCAGAATAACGGAGCCGTAAATTGTCAGAAGGAGGAATACTGAAAAGGGAGGAAAACAGTTGGACTGGGAATGTCTTACATTATCATATTTCCTTATGTTAGGTTAGGTTAAGTTTATCGATTACCAGAGTGTTTTAAACTGTCCGGTCTGGTCTATGTTAACAAATTTTGTTGAGAAATCCAAATTTTGAATGTGTCAGGACAATTCTTAGATGATTAAGAGTCATGTGTCAAAGTTTCGGACAGTTTGGTCGAATACCCCTAAAAAAAAGTGTTGCATTCGAAATAAAAAATAATATATTTGATTCAGGCGGGTCTGGTATGATATCGGCGGATCTGATAGTGCAGCTATAGCCTTAACCCTCCTCTTGTCGTAAAAATGCATTCAGCGGATTACAGATCCGTGCGGAGAAATCGAAAGCTCCACCTGTCGTTTTCGTGCAATAATTAAAAAGAAATCGAAGTATAACTCCAGAAATCCTCTGGATTAATGCTTTCTGGGGCCCTAATTGATTGCAGAGGGACCCCCTGCGCCATCTGTGATTTCCGCGTCAACTAAATTTCCACTCAAAGACCTCGTATTCCCATAGTTTTTGGGTAGAAACGCATAAGACGCTTCTTTTGCCTTTATCCCATTCAAATGTGAGTTTATGGATTATCAGAATGTTCTAAATTGTCGTAAAATTATCCTGACACTTTCGTTTCTTATATCGGAGCCTTCAATAATTGTATATTCATCGAAATATGAGAGCCCGACGCCATTTTGGTTCCGGTCTGAGCTAAGTTAACAAATTTTGTTGAGAAATCCAAATTTTGAATGTGTCAGGACAATTCTTTGATGATCACGATTCACGTCATGGCCTTAGCCTCCCTCTTGTCTTTCCGGTCTGGGCTAATTTAACAAATTTTGTTCAGAAATCCAAATTTTGAATGTATCAGGACAATTCTTAGATGATCAAGAGTCATGTGTCAAAGTTTCGGACAGTTTGGTCAAATACCCTTAAAAAAAAGTGTTGCATTCGAAATAAAAAATAATATATTTGATTCAGGCGGGTCTGGTCTGATTCCGTCTGGTATGATATCAGCGGATCTGATAGTGCAGCCATAGCCTTAGCCTCCCGCTTGTCGTAAAAATGCATTCAGCGGATTACAGATCCGTGCAGAGAACTCGAGAGAAGCAGAGAAAGCGACTATCCGAGAAGAGCGATTTCCGCAGACGTCGCCAAATAACCTGAGCATTTATACATGAGCCGTCTTTTTTTTTAAAGTGGTATAAGCACTTTTGGAAAAAGAATGAGTTAATGGTAATTTTAATAAGATATGGATATCCGCTTTTTATATTTATAATCATACATTTGTTGGAGCACGATTTCTTGATAAAGTAATCAAAAAAATTTCAGCTATAAAATGTTATCGCAAAAATATTTTTTTTTTGAGAGTGGAATAAGTCCATTTCTGATAATCATAGTTAAAATAACTTTCTAATTGTAATTGTTATTTTTCTCGCTTTAAAAAGATTACGTTTAAAGTGGTATAAGNCGCAAAAATATTTCTTTTGAAAGTGGAATAAGTCCATTTGGAGCTAAGATATCGTTTATTTTCTTTAACAATTTTAATAATTATTATTGCATAATATAATTTAACAGGTTTATAGTGGTAAGAACATCACCTGAATTGATTAACGTTTGCCAATATTTTTAAATTAATTCAAACGCAAACCCTTAAATATCTCAATGTATGAACAAATGGACTTATTCCACTTTAAAAAATAACGGCTCATATCATCAACTCGGAGCAACTGCCAACCAAAATGAATAAGAATGATATGATCAAAAAGGAAAGAAATATTTTATCACGTCAATACCAACGCCAAGATAACCAATAATAACAAAATACAGCCAATATAATTCCATAAAGATGGATTTAAAAACCTGAACATTTATACATATCATCAACTCGGAGCAACTGCCAACCAACATAAATAAGAATGATATGATTAAAAAGGAAAGAAATATTTTATCTCGTTAAAACCAACGCCAAGGTAACCAGTAATAATAAAATACAGCCAATATAATTCCACAAAGATATATTTAAAAACGTATAAAAATCGAAATACACGCAGAACATTTCCATCACAACAAAATGTTCTGGCCCCCGAGACTCCCTCTCATAGCAGAAACGAGGACCCCAGATTACAGGTCCATGCAGGATGCTGGAGAAGCGCATATGGAGCGACGACTGCCGATTTCGAGAATGGAGAAAATTTCCGAAGATTTCTGAAGATTTCCCCCGACGTCGTCAAGTGGCCTGTATATTTATATATTACATTATAGACGCTATGCGAGCGAGCACGCATGAGCCCCACGCGACGCCAAAGAGAGAGAGATACTTATCGGGGACTGGTGTTGGTGTCGGAGGCAGTGGTAGTGGCAGAGGTAGAGGCGGAGGTAGAAGCAGAGGCAGAGGAAGAGGAAGAGGCAGAGGTGGGTATACTCTATCGATCACTCGCCTCGTCCGCGACACATTAGCCCCTACCTTCGAGCTCTGGTCGCTGCGGCCTACTTCTGCAGGCTTAACCCAAGAAGAATTACCCCTGGCGGCGGTTGACAGAACTGGCGCGAGCGTTCCCCTTACGCGAGAACGAACCAGCTATTTTAAAGCGGTGGCCAGGCCTGCACCTGAAAGGGTTGCCGACTGTCGAATCAGAGGAAAGCCAGCTCCCGGCGATTGATGACCACGACCTAGAATTGCCGACTTCGGAAGACTCTAATGGATTATCCAAATAGCATATCTCTTCAATTCAGCGACGCCGATTTTGCAGGACCTGCATTTAGATTCTGAAAGGGTTAGGGTAGGTAGGAACCAGACGGTTTGGGGTGTGAATAGATCCTTCGATGATGAGTTAAACGTGTCATTAGCTCCTAACTTCGAGCTCTGGTCGCTACAGCCCACTTCTGCAGGCTTAACCCTAAGAAGAATTACCCCTGGCAGAGGTTGACAGAACTGGCGTGAACGTTCCCCTTACGCGAGAACGAATCAGCTATTTTAAAGCGGTAACCAGGCCTGCACCTAAAAGGGTTGCCGACTGTCGAATCAGAGGAAAGCCAGCTCCCGGCGATTGATGACCACGACCTAGAATCGCCGACTTCGGAGGACTCTAATGTATTATCCAAATAGCATATCTCTTCAATTCAGCGATGCCGATTTCGCAGGACCTTCATTTAGATTCTGAAAGGGTTAGGGTAGGTAGGAACCAGACGATTTGGGGTGTGAATAGATCCTTCGATGATGAGTTAAACGTGTCATTAGCTTCTAACTTCGAGCTCTGGTCGCTACAGCCTACTTCTGCAGGCTTAACCCAAGAAGAATTACCCCTAGCGGCGGTTGACAACTGGCGAGAACGTTCCCCTTACACGAGAAAGAACCAGCTATATTAAAGCAGTGGTCAGGCCTGCACCTAAAAGGGTTGCCGACTGTCGAATCAGAAGAAAGCCAGCTCCCGGCGATTGATGACCACGACCTAGAATCGCCGACTTCGGAGGACTCTAATGCATTATCCAAATAGCATATCTCTTAAATTCAGCGACGCCAATTTCGCAGGACTTCTATTTAGATTCTGAAAGGGTAAGGGTAGGTAGGAACCAAACGATTTGGGGTGTGAATGGATTCTTCGATGATGAGTTAAACGTGTCATTAGCCCCTAACTTCGAGCTCTGGTCGCTACAGCCTATTTCTGCAGGCTTAACCCAAGAAGAATTACCCCTGGGAGTGGTTGACAGAACTGGCGCGAGCGTTCCCCTTACACGAGAAAGAACCAGCTATATTAAAGCGGTGGCCAGGCCTGCATCAGAAAGGGTTGCCGACTGCCGAATCAGAGGAAAGCCAGCTCCAGGCGACTGATGGCCAGGACCTAGAATCGCCGACTTCGGAGGACTCTAATGGATTATCCAAATAGCACATCTCTTCAATTCGACAATTCCGATTTCACAGGACCTCCATTTAGATTCTGAAAGGGTTAGGGTAGGTAGGCACCACACGGTTTGGGGTGTGAATGGATCCTTCGCTGATGAGTTGAACGTGTCTGATGGAACCACGTGGTACGCGCTAGATTAGGGACGTGTTGTAGTGTGGGTGATTAAATGGTACAATTAGGAAAAAGGTGTTAAATGCTTTACGAGGATAATTGCAAACCGATTGCGTCGGTCGATTATTCCGTTGGAAGATAAGGAATAGACGTGCGTTTGGGTGGGACCGATTAGGAATTATGGAACTTTTTAAACAAAATTATGCCATTTGAAGGGGATGTGAAAGCTCAATTGTTCATGAAATTTTCTCCGGAATGGGTGTATCGAATCGTTTCGATATTTTATTTAATAATTCAATTAAGTTTGTTGTTTCGATATTCTATTTAATAATTCAATTAAGTTTGTTGTTATAGGGTAGGACTCAAACAGTCCCACCGTGCATATTCACGCATTGAAAGGGTGGGACACTTTTAATACCACCGTGCCTCAAAAAGTTAAACGACGCCGCAGAAAGTTCAGTGCCGATTCCGTGGAACCGAGGGTGCATTTAACTTGTTAAAATAGTTTCAATCCTGAACGATTTTGCAGCTTCCAATTACGCGGCAATTTATAACCTCCGGAGGATATAGAGCGCGTCCGAATCCTTTTTGCCCGAGGGTTGTATGCAAAGTTCGATACTGTATTATACGTGCATCATCTCCTGCAATCCCCTAAATTCAACTAATATCCGGGACTACGGATAGCCCGAGGTGGAAGCGCCGAAAGGGCTGCGAACTGTCGAACTGAAGTAATGAGCTCGAGCAGATGGAAAACCGCATCCCGTCTGAGCGAGTTCTAGGAGAACGTCCATTTCTCTAGGAGATGTTCCAAATGGTGTATCAGTTGGACGCGATATTAAATAAAACCATCCAGATAGACAAATTGATGTAAATTCCACGCCGATAAACAATTGCAGCGTCTGTAGTTCCTGTTTGATCCACAGCGTGCAAAAATTTACCGCAAATTTTGCTTGAAATTCATTGTGCAACATGCGCACATATATTGCGGACATTTCCTGCAGCAAATGATCTGGAAATTGTTTGTAAGTCAATTTTCCTCATCATATGATAATCATGAATTTCTATCTGGGCTTGCATTTTTAAATTGCATATTTCCCCTTAGATAGACAAAGTGATGCAAAATTTCCATCAAATTTGCCTCAAAAGATCATGAGTCGAGTCACGAGGATGATGCTTATGAGTCCTTGGAACTCATATCGGCAGGACACAATAACCAACCAAAAATACTTAAATATGAGGCAAAGTTAAGTACATGCAATGCCTCAATGTTTGTCTTATATATTATATTTTATAATTTATATTTATGTCGAAGTCTTTTACAGTCTACGTTGATAATTATACGAACTGAAGCGTTCCATATATCATTTGAATAAAGTAATGATGAAGGGATCGACGTAAAACTATCGAAATCCCGTGAATTCATTATTCTAACGACTGTTTAGGACCACCATCGCCATCTGTGACGTTTAGCTACAACTAAATTTTTGCTCTAAAGACACGTGTTAGCGCCGAGACCAGCCAGAATTCTCTTGCAATCATTGATGAAAGTATTTTCCATATTTTCCCATCTAACTCTGTAATATTCCAATTCTACGGTATTCTAAATTGATCGAGCTAGGTCCTGAAACTCTTCATTTTTTATTCTAAGCCTCCAAGAAGCGTATTACATCGAAAACGTGTACGGCCCACGCCATGTTGGTTCTAGTCCATGATAAATAAATTAATTTTTGATGAAAAATGAAATTTCCTGAGTTTCGAGACATACTTCCCATGGTAAAATTTCAAACGAATCGGTACACCCAATTCGAAGAACGCTTTCACCAACGATTTGACTTCTCAGATATATATAGGCTGACTCTTTCATATCACGTTAAGTTCCTCTACATCTCTGAAAACACACACAATGCAAATCTGTGGCCTTCCGGTCTCTTCAGTGGTAATTTACACAATGGCTCTGGCGCTTGGCGAAAATTAAGGACCAGAACGTATTTACAGTTCACACGTTCTAAATGGTCACGACAAGTGCAAACACCATTAAACACATACATGGTCCGAACTTACGGCACTTGCAGTTTACATTGCGTTTTGCTTTCTGATTAACAATAGTAGCAATTGGGTCATGTTAGCAACGTTATCAAATCTGGCGTGCTGATAAAGACGGCAAGGGCTTTAAGTAAGTGTTACACCTTTACCTTTTTATTTATTGATTTATTGTCGAAGTATGTAACTGTACGTTTCACACGATGAGTAGTCGTATAGACAACTATGCACCATGATAATCCTACATTACCGCAATCAACATTGACATCAGCACAGAAACTTCCTCATACAATTCAGCAAACCGTCAAGGTTTATTTTCTTCGCGTCAATGTTCATAACATTATGGATTCAATTATCAGCTTTCGCATCTTGAATCTTTCTGAATACCAGACACAGATATAAATTCATGATCATCATATGATGAGAAAAATCGATTTACAAACAATTCACAGACCATTTGCTGCATGAAATGTTTGCAATATATGTAGGCATATTAAACAATAAAGTTGAACCAAAGTTTGCGGTAAACTTGTCACGTCATGGCCCAACTATGAGTTACAGAAGCTGCAATTGTTTATCAGCAATGAATGAGCTAGTGCATGTACTAGATGATAGCTAGTGACACTCTAGGACCATCAGTTCGCTCAACACAACACTTTCGCGACCGAATGGCTGAAGCAAAGCAATACCCACAGAAATGTCTGCAAATAATCAAGAAACTCGGTAGAGTTTCGTTTTTGAGCGAGTTGACAGGCCCAATTGATAGCTAGTGACACCCTAGGACCTTCAGTCCGCTCAGCAGAACATTTTCGCCACCGAATTACTGAAGCAAAGCAACACTAACAGAATTGTCCGCAAATAATCAAGAAACTCGGTAGAGTTTCGTTTTTGAGCGAGTTGACAGACCCAATTGATAGCTAGTGACACCCTAGGACCATCAGTCCGCTCAACACAACATTTTTGCGACCGAATGGCTGAAGCAAAGCAACACTAACAGAAATGTCCGCAAATAATCAAGAAACTAAGTAGAGTGTCATGTTTGAGCGAGTTGTATAGACCCAATTGATGGCTAGTGACACCCTAGGACCTTCAGTCTGCTCAGCAGAGCATTTTCGCGACCAAATGACTGAAGCAAAGCAACACTGACAAAAATGTCCGCAAATAATCAAGAAACTCGGTAGGGTTTCGTTTTTGAACGACTTGTATAGACCCAATTGATAGCTAGTGACACTCTAGGACCGTCAGTCCGCTCAGCAGAGCATTTTCGCGACCGAATAGCTGAAGCAAAGCAACACTAACAAAAATGTCCGCAAATAATCAAGAAACTCAGGAGGGTTTTGTTTTTGAGCGAGTTGTATAGACACAATTGATAGATAGTGGCACCCTAGGACCCTCAGTCCGCTCAGCAGAGCATTTTCGCGACCAAATGACTGAAGCAAAGCAACACTAACAGAAATGTCCACAAATAATCAAGAAACTCGGTAGAGTATCATTTTTGAGCGAATTGATAGACCTAATTGATAGCCAATGACACTCTAGGACCTTCAGTCCACTCAACACAGCCTTTTCGCAGCCGAATAGCTGAAGCAAAGCAACACTAACAGAAATGTCCGCAAATAATCAAGAAACTCGGTAGAGTATCATTTTTGAGCGAATAGTAGGTCCTAGTGACACTCTGGGACCTTCAGTCTGCTCAGCAGAGCATCTTCGCGATCAAATTACTGAAGCAAAGCAACACTAACAGAAATGTCCGCAAATAATCAAGAAACTCGGTAGAGTATCATTTTTGAGCGAATTGATAGACCTAATTGATAGCCAATGACACTCTAGGACCTTCAGTCCGCTCAACACAGCCTTTTCGCGACCGAATGGCTGAAGCAAAGCAACACTAACAGAAATGCCCGAAAAACGGAAATCGTCCTCGTAAGTACATGCTTTAAAGGACCTCCCCCCTCCCTAGAGATGCAAACGGAAAGCGTCCACGTAAGTACATCCTTTAAAGGACATACCCCTTCCTAGAGACACACACAATGCAGACCTGTGGCCTTCCGGTCTCTTCAGCGCAATTCTGGGCGACGGCTGTGGGGCTCGGCGTAAATTGCGGACCAGACCGTGTTGCGGTTCGCTTGTTCGAATGCAAGTACCATTACGCACACGCACAAGACCCGAGCTTTTGGCTCCGGCAATTCGTTCCCTGTTTTCCCTCCAATTGACGACGCAATTGGGTCGTGTTCCCAGCATTTCCGAATCTGGCGCGCCGATGACTGCAGGGTACTAACCAAAGAGGATGTGGGATCGACCGCACATTACGAAACCCGAAGAAGTATTACCGTGTCGAAGTTGCAGTTCTACACGGATAAAAATAAGAGCTTAAGGTGAAATGGAACCCCCTTCAAATCAGTCGATTCGAATACAACACTTTTTTTTAAGGGTATTAGACCAAACTGTCCGAAACTTTGACATGTCACTCCTGATCATCTAAGAGTTGTCCTGACACATTCAACATTTGGATTTTTTAAAAAAACTTTTTAACTCAGCCCAGACCAGAACCAAAATGGCGACGAGCTCTCATATTTCGATCAATATACAATTATCGAAGGCTCTGATATGAGAATCGAAAGGGTCAGGACAATTTTACGACAATTTAGAACACTCAGGTAATCAATAAACTCGCATTTGAACGGGATAAAGGCAAAAAAAGTGTTATATGCGCTTCTATGCCAAAACGATGGGAATACGAGGTCTCGGAGTGAAAATTTAATTGACCTGTAAATCACAGATGGCGCAGGGGGTCAAGTTAGAACAATAAACGAAAAAGTTAGAACAATAAACGAAAAAGTTAGAACAATATACGAAAAAATTAGAACAATAAACGAAAAAGAATTAATTTCTGTAGCCCAAAAGCTAGCGAAATACGTAGCCGTTTTCAAAAATAGGCATTTTTCACAAAATGGCATCGATTTGAAAGGAAAGATACGTATTTTGTCCTAAATTTCGTTAATTAATGTTGCATAAAAAATGCGAATATGAATACATTGAAAAAACCATACGTATTTCGCTAGATAAACATATCACGAATAAAATAAAATAAAAAATCAAGACGATTGATTGAAAATTGGCGGAGCTAGAGTGCCCACCGATTTTAAAAATGCAGTTTTAAGAAAAACGTGTTTAAAGTATAAACGCGTAAAATAAACGCGTAAACATTTTTTTGATTTTTTGAAAATTTCAAAGTGGTATAACCCCTTAAGGGGTTCTGGAAATATGTATCTTGAGATATCCGAATTTCCACACCCAAAAATTACGGTTTTTCTCCGATTTTCGCAGTGAGCGAGTTTAATAGTAGTATAATACCTTACTGTAACCCAATTGGATAAAAACGTTTTAACTATTAAAAAAAAATTCTTGAAAAACCGTAATTTTTGGGCGGATCAAAGTGGTGTAACCCCTTAAGCGCACAATAGGAACAACAACAGATCACGCTTGTAAAAATTACTATTGCTACGGTATATTATATGGTTTTCAACAGAGTTCTTGTATTTAAATTTTACAACTGCGATGGTCATTTTTACCTGTGCCTTTATACGTGTAATTTTTACTTTCCAGTGTTATATATGTAACCCTGTCGGATGCAAATATACCTACAATTTATTTACAAGAATTCTGCAGTTGGTGCTACAGCCGCAATGGTTATTGTTATATATTAAAATTGTAATTACATCTACAATAATTGTTAAGGTTACAACGATACTTTGACCCGCGAGCATATGTAATGAGTACAATATTATTTTGCTGCGTGTATAAAGGAGTTTTTCATTTTCGTTTTGTCATCCTGGATAATTATAGAATATAAGTATACCATTCAAGTGATTATCAGGAATTTTATGTAACTCCAATATAAACACTTTAATGTTATACATTCTTTACATATGATTGTGATATATAGCACGACTTCCATTTGCAGTAACCATAAATAAGGCTCAAGGACATGAGATACAAAATACCTATTAGTATGATTTGTTATTCATTTTTTAAACTTTATTACCTCATGCACGTTTCCGCCAAGATTCTGGAAATATGTATCTTGAGATATCCGTCTGTTTCAGGGGGAAAATGTTTTATAGGGTCTTTTTATGACTAAAGAGGATGTAAATCTCATCGCATGCATTTTCTTCTGGGAGCATATGATATGGTCCAGGAATTTCCAAATTGCAAATTTACCTGCATTTCTCTAAAATAAGAATTGAAATTCATTACAAATATGCATTGGACCGAAATAAAATAATACAACTATATCAAACTCAAAAAGACTTTAGTATAAAAAAAAGAGGTCTTGATTGAAGAGGTACCATTTTTCAAGACGAACATTTTTCGATCCTAACCTAACATATTCGAAAAAATGAAGAACTCGCTTCATCTTAAAGAAATACAACAAAAAAGTCTAATCTGCCAATGGGAGATATTAATTTTTGAAACCATTTTATCTAACCCTTATTTTATACAACGACAAATGATCATAACCGTAGCAAATTATTTTGTAAAACACATTTATATAATATTATTATCATTACGATCATCTCGATATCACATACTTTAGTGCAGTTTATATACAGAAACTTTCCTTTTCATTGCAAAATGGATTTATGTTTGAACAATTGTTCAATTAGATGATAGAAATAAAAATGTAAATTATTACAAACGGCTTAAAGGACGTGATAGAGTTTAATGATATCGAAGTGCGGAGTTCTTTTTCATAATTAATAAATTTCGTAGTTGATAAATTTCATAGTTAATAAATTTCATGATTAATATATTTCATTATTAATAAATTTCATAATTAATGGATTTCATGGTTGATAAATTTCATAATTAATAATTTTCACCGTTAATAATTTTCATGATTAATAAATTTCATAATTAAATTGTTAGGCTGAAAGTAAAGTGATAATCTGTTCGATGCGAGTAGTTTGGGGTGATAACGAAAAAGGACGGAGAAGGCGAAAATGGTTGCAAGAATTATTACAGCATCGCTCCTTTAACCTCGAGCCCTCAGGGGAGATCTCATCTCTGGAGCAACGACCAACGCTAATCTCCCTAAGCCGATTTCCACCAAACCTCTAGATCACCTCAAGTATTGAATTTTGAAGAGCGTAACCGAATAAATAATTCTATAAGCATGGAAAATATTCTCCAAGACAGCAACCGAAAAGCCTTTTTAACCCACACGGAGAAACATAAGAGCTTAAAAGTTACAGATGCCTATCTGTTGAAAACTTCTGTTCTCGACACATCAGAAATCATCGCTTTGTAAATTGTATACGTACAACAAATTACGTGTCATACAGTGACTAGTCAAAGTTACAGCATAATTACGCGTTTGGTTGATGTTCCTATAATCTATATCCTATAATAAATAAAATAAATGATAAGGAATGTCAATTTATGTGAGTTTCTTTTTACCCATTTATTTCCGCTCCACTTACACCCTAAATTGTAGATTGAACGAAAGTAAACTTTCCAATATTCATGATCAGAAATGATCACTTTGTAAATNACGTGAGCATTTGTTGCTGTCCTCGGGGCGTAAATCCGGGACCTCGCGATTTGCAATTAAACTCGCGAACACGAAGATAACGCGACGACCGTACGATCACTTTGTAAATCCTACGTAATCGATACATTACGTGTCACACAGCGACTAGTCGAAGTTACAGCATCATCACGCGTTTGGTTTGTAATCCTATAATCTGATAAGGAACGTCAATTTACGGAAATTTCATTTTACCCATTTATTTCCCCTCCATTAACGCCCTAAATTGTAGATTGAACGGAAGGAAACTTTCCAATATTCATGATCACAAATCATCACTTTGTAAATCCTACGTAATCGATACATTACGTGTCACGCAGCGACTCATCGACGTTACAGCATAATTACGCGTTTGGTTGATAATCCTGTAACCTGATCTGGCATGTCAATGTTCGAGGAGGATTTAGTAAAGAAGTCGAGAAGCGACGCCCAGGCTGGCGAAGACGTACGCAAGGAGCATCCAGGAGGCGGAAGATACGGGAATTTCATTTTAGCAAATGGTCGGAGCATCGCCCGAATATCGGACCGATCATTACCACACAAAGAGCCCTGGCCTCGTCCGTGTGCTCACACACGTTGCACACAACCCCAACCTCGCTCCTGTTCCTGCTCTTCTTTCTCCCGCCGCGTCGCTGGTCTTCGCAGCCGGTTTATGGCCCAAGGAGGTGAAATCTGCCGTAGAATGAGGGTCATTCATGGTACTTGGGACCGGTACTACCAACTCGTAGGTACGTATCACCTCCGACATCATATACCCTCGAGAACATCTTATACGTTTTCCTTTATCCCTCGCTCTGAGATATTCTATGGTGGATCTCTGATGCAGAGATCGTGAGCATGAATACATTGAAAAAACCATACGTATTTCGCTAGATAAACATATCACGAATAAAATAAAATAAAAAATCAAGACGATTGATTGAAAATTGGCGGAGCTAGAGTGCCCACCGATTTTAAAAATGCAGTTTTAAGAAAAACGTGTTTAAAGTATAAACGCGTAAAATAAANACATCATATACCCTCGAGAACATCTTATACGTTTTCCTTTATCCCTCGCTCTGAGATATTCTATGGTGGATCTCTGATGCAGAGATCGTGAGCATTCTTGGTGAACCTCTCAAGATTGCGACCTCTGATAGGAAGGAGAAGAGCTGGGTGGAGGAACACTAACTGTGTATAAAGGAAATCGATTGTACGTAATATTTATATAATTATGTATTATTGACAGATTGACGATCACTTGAACATGCGTGGTGGCAACACATGTAATGATCAATCCGTTCAAACTGATCTGTACAGGTTAAATCAAGGAATGGACGTTGTAAAAACACTCGACTTGGGACCGGTACTACCAACTCGTAGGTACGTATCACCTCCGACATCATATACCCTCGAGAACATCTGATACGTTTTCTTTTATCCCTCGCTCTGAGATATTCTATGGTGCAGCTCTGATGCAGGGATCATGAGCATTCTTGGTGAACCTCTCAAGATTGCGATCTCTGACGGGAAGAAGAGCTGGGTGGAGAAACACTAACTGTGTATAAAGGAAATCGATTGTACAGAATATTTATACAATTATGTATTACTGATAGACGAGACAGATCGATCACTTGAACACGTGTGGTGGATACACACGTAATGATGAATCCGTTCAAACTGATCTGTACAGGTTAAATCGAAGAATGGACGTTGTAAAAACACTCGATTTAATTGCACAGATCATACATTGCTACGATTTATCGCTGAGGGTTGACACCACCTTAAAATTATATGAAAAGGTCTTATGATAGAAGGTGATATGAAAAGGAACAGCCTCTACATCTTGAGAGGTCCAATCTTTCGGGAAAGTATTCTCCGAAATGGATATATCGATTCGTGTATAATTTTACCATGAGAATCTGAAGACCCTAAGGTAGGTCCTGAAACTCATGGGATTTCATTTCTTTATAAAAAAAATATTTATTAATCAATTGGATAACAACCAACATGACATCTTCCGTGTAGGAATATCGTGCGGTCGTTTCATATTTGTTAAATCAGACGTTCGCTTGTTATTTTGGTTTTTCGTCATCTGAAAGGGTCATCTGACAAACCATAATTTACCTGAATTTTTTGTTGCGGATCAGTCAAACGCACGCAACCGTGGATATCGATGAAATGCAGCCTCTTGCGGTCCAGCGCACCGAGCGCATACGACGCAATTAAATGTTTTTGTAAAATTTGTACAAACAGATAAAATATCAATAAATATGTATAAAAAAGGATTTTTCAATGGGTCTTACGATTTCGGCAAAAAATGCATGAAAATTCATTGAAAAAATTCCGGTAAAATGTATAGGGATACGGCCCCAGGCCTTTAAGACTAGCATCTATCAAATAAGTCCTTGCATGAAGCTAAGGGGATTTCGTGTCTCAACAGGGGCACATCTATCTTGCTTTCTAGTCGATCAGAGTATCAGTCAATCACGTGCACGCGTTCACCGACAATTCAACTTACTTTGAACGGTGCATGCGACAGAGATAAGTTGGGAGATTGCTCACGAGCAGGGTCGCGCCATCGCGCATTTGCCACCAGATACCCCCCAGTGGAGGCCCAACTCTAGGATCCTCTTCATCTCTGCTCCCAACTCATCTCTTTGATAACAAACATCCATCAACATCATCCAACATCTCCTACCCAACAAGTCCACTAAGCTCTGCGGCGACGAACTACCCATGATGACTTGTAAGAAAGGAAATGGATTCTGTACCGTCGCGTCGTCCACGTGAGCATTTGTTGCTGTCCTCGGGGCGTAAATCCGGGACCTCGCGATTTGCAATTAAACTCGCGAACACGAAGATAACGCGACGACCGTACGCCAACTTAATATTGTACGGCTGGCTTTTAAATGAACGTGGACCTGAGCTAAGCTGCTCTTATGGTCGGGTGATTTCTGTTGAAATCCGTGTGCGATATTCTCTTGTTGAGAATTGACTGGTTGAAGTTAGTGAATCAAGTCGACTGGTTAAAATGTGAGAACCAAGTCGACCGATTGAAAGTAGTGAACCAAGTGACGCTCTTCGAGGATCGCAAAGCTCTCGAAGGTAGCGTCCGCATGCCTCCCTCGCAGAGTGGGAGTTTTCAGAGAATCGTGTGGGAGGAGTAATGTTGGAAATTCTGAAAATACTTGAGTTTTCTCCGGAAAAAAACCCCAAAAAATGTAAAGGAGGGATTCCTCCAATGCCGATTGGTTAACTCCCTTGGACGTGCCAAATTTTTAGGTGCCGCCCTTTACTTCGTCCTTGAGTGTCCCAGGTGACTCGCACATGAGGTCGTCCGAGATCGACAAGAGTTGCCCGGGCACGGAAAATTCCAAGTACTACTAAGTAGTCGAACACTTGGGCGCCTTGGAGTCAACCTTTTTATGGGTTTATTAGGGTTGGACCATTTGAAACCGGAAATTGAGCAAATCCAAGGGTTTTTTTGAGAATAAATGAAACCGTGAGCGTGAAGCAATTTACGTCGCTCGGTTCGACGTTTAAAATAAATTGCTACGACCGCTGTAAAGCGATAAAGAAACGCGAAGGAAAGTTGTTCTCGGCATTGGGGCAGAAATCCTGAGAATTTGAGAAATCCGAATATTAAACATGTAGTTGAATCTAATGTGTCATATGTGTCCATGGTGCGTCGCGTCTCACTCATCCGAGAGAGAAAGTACGTTTTGGTTACCTCCTACCGAATTCGATGCTAATGCCATCTAGCGGTGGAAGTCATCGTCCTCACTTTGGTGGTGAACGCCGTTAAAAAATAGTGTCTTATTCGAATCGACTGGCTTGAGGGGGGTTTCACTTCACCTTTAACGGCACTCACCACTCTAGCGATTCTGCAGAGGCTCACGGGGATAAGGATTCCAGACGTATTTCCAGACGTGTTTGTGCGTTGTGTGTCACACACGCTTCAGCTTCTAGTCCAGAACCATCTAGCCATTGCGTGAATTCTAAGGTTTGTTTGCGTTGACTGCACTTTCTACACTCGAGGGTGACGAGGGTACTATACTTTTCTCGAAAAGTGCAGGAGGGTAGATACACTTTCGTCGACGTCCCGAACGCCAGAAACCTCACGAAAGTCCAAGATGACCGATTTAGTAGAGAGGTACGCGATTTTGAGGTTATCCGTATCGAACGACGATGAATACGAAAATGTAATGCTTCGTCCAGCCTTCCTTCTTGAGCTGTCTTCGTCTTCTTCAAATCCTACAATTCGTTCTATTACCTTGTAATTGTAGAAGATGAAAATTCCTTTCACGAATTTCAGGTATTGAGGATCAATAAGGATCAGAATATTATTCCAGGAGAATGAAAAACAATTTAACTACAACAGGGAAAAATGATAGCTCAGTTCGTTCCAACCGCGGTTAGGTAGTAATACATAATTATTGTAAATTGTTTCAAACATTACGTACAAAACTAAAACGCTAAATCGTTCTATACACGAAGGAGATGCATTAATAATGACTTCTGTTTATATTACGTTGAGACGTTGGCATAAATTTTGTATTTTCCTGTTTATTGGTCTTTCCAATTTCTTCACACTTTGGCGTTCGATTTGACAAAAGTGACGCAGACGTCGCTGTTCGTTTTGCGAGGGCATCTACTCTGAGTGTACACTTTCTCTACACTTTCTACCAGAGATGAGTTGGGAGATTCACGGGAAGGATCGAGCGACCGCGTCCTGTTCGACCTCCGGTGGAGGATGCAGACGGCTAATGCACTTGCCACCTGTTACAAATCTGGGCAGCCGGAGAACCGGCTGAAAAAGTGAAGAACTCCTCACAAAAACTCCAAAACCCTGTACCTCCT
>NW_019394734.1:0-45388 GCF_000612105.2 Orussus abietinus
CCCTTTGCAGGTTTAGGTGGATCACCTGGAAGCAGCCATTTTTGGTAAAATCATCATGGGCAGTTAATCGAAATCGAGCTTTCTGCACTTGTTGGTAGAAGATGTTAAAATATGTTAAAGGATCTTTGTGAATTATTGTCGCGATGAGAACTGCGTCCACGGTAGCTTGATGGCGAAGGTTGTTTCGTTTAAATTGATCTCTCGAGATATATTTTTAAGGAGGAGGATGAAATATCCTTCTTCTTCGAGGTCATTAAATGCGATACGGAAGGACGTACTAAAATTCTCGTGATAAGTGTTCCGGGATGTATCCGAAGAGGTAATATACGATATTTAGAGCTCTTGGGTCATTGACTGTCCTTGGCGAGGGTCCCTGTCAGGACGAGCTGGAATCTCGGTAACTCAAAGGCAGGGAGCTTGCCTGGGACGGTGGAGGTCCTCTTTAAGGGAATTCATGGTACTGCCGTGCCATAATCGTGAGAACACAATAGGTCCGGGGCGCGAGCACCGCAGAATCGATATCTCGATCCGCAGGATGTTTGCATTCTCGATGTACACGCTGATTTCCGGTATTTGCGCCGCCGACATCGTCCCCGTGGCGTCTTCGGATCCTCCACAGGTCGATGGGGCTCGCCGAGCTTGGGCTCTCCCTCGGGAACCGTAATACGGGAGCAATGGAAGCTTTTTTACGCTTTCGATTTGCGAGCCAATAATCGAGGATAAGAGTTCCCCTTATCGTCCACCATCGCCCTCGAGAAGTAACTAACCAAAACCCTATTTGAAATTCTCCACGACTTCCACATAAACCGAACCTTCCTGAGTACTTCAAGATCTAATTAACGTAACGTAGCCCAGGAACATTTTTTAATCAAACCTTCTTACCGCATTAGGTATAAATTCGCATATTATAAATTTCATTTACATTCGCCTTTGCATTTCAACATTGAGACAATTTGTGTAAACGCTTTCGTTGGCGCTGATGCGTTATTCCGTCAGTTAATTATGAGGTATTTAAAGCGAAGTAAAGATAATATAAATCAAAGGTGAAGATAATTACGTCCAAATCAATAGCCAGGGTGTAGGGGCACTTCGTGATAAGGACTAAGAACAATTAATAATATCCAATAACTCTTTGAAACTTAAAAGTTTCCCTTCCAATTTTCATTTTTCATTTTCTCTCAAACGTCGAAAGGGATGAGTTATTCCTTCTGAGAGGTGGGACAGGTCAGTACCAATTTGCAGAACATTCTGCTCGCTTTACGTCCCTGTCTGCACGTAAACCAAGGCGTATCGTACCTGTGCTACCCTAGAACAGGGTGCCTCGCAATCCGGGCGGACCGCAATTGCGATCGCGGCATTAGCCGGCGCACTTGCAAATCACGCACTTGGTCGAGCTCCTAGGGCCGACACCGACCCACTGCGTTAGTCGATGCTTCGATTCGGTTCATTAAACCGCGGTTTCGGAAATTAGCTAGAAATTAGCGTAGCAGCGCATCCTGCGGCGAGCCGAGGTCGTCCCGACGCGCAAACAACTCCAGACCATCGAGGCCGCCTTCCCTTTGGTCGCAAACTCGTTTAAACCCAATTTCCAGGAGAATTATCCAAAGCCTTAAAAGGAAACCCGCAAAAACCAGGCTGAATTCTTCAAAATGCATTTCCTAGACGCAAATGAAACCCCGGAAATCGAGATAAAATATCGCGTCAAGACTCCTGATGCTGGATACGTGAAAGAACCCTTCAGAGCCTGGATCAGACGTCAGAGTCGAAGATTCGCGATATAGAATAGAGTATTAATTAACCCTTTGCACTCCGCTGTCCCCTCTCACGGGACATCGTAATTCTAGCATATCACTCGGATGTCCCCTCTCAGGGGACATTCAAGTTTATTAGTGATTAGGGGGAATTGAGTTATTTCATCGCAACTCTTTGAGACATACATGTTTCCCTGAAGTTTTCTCTTGAAATGGCACAAGAAATCAAATCAAAATATCGTAAAATTACTAAGATATATACAAGAAATGTCCGCGGGTTTTGTCAGACGAGAACGTGAGAGGCATCCACATCTTCTGCGGACAATAGATTAGATAATAAACTACATATTCCCGATGTGGGACAAAGAAAACGGGACTGCATTGTGTGTTCTAACAGGATAACACCTGGTGGCAGGCGTCAAACAACTTATTATTGTCAAACATGCACTAATCAGCCTGCAAGGCATATTGGGGAGTGTTTCAAAATTGAGCATACTGTACAAAATTATAAAGAATAAAATATTGATTATTTTGCAAATATACTTTCCTCGATTTCAACCAATTCATATAAGTCCAATATCATTATAATACGTTACTTAGTTCCAAAATTGTAATAAATAATACGAGGGTCTGTAAATGTTCGTTTCTGCCGTAAAGTGGCGCTGAGTAGCTGATAGCCAACGTCCAGAATCGTTCGGAGTGCAAAGGGTTAATAAAATTATGTTAAGAGGAAGAGATCGTCGCAAGGGCTCGCTAGCATCGCCTGGGAAATCGGGGATGAAGCCGGATCGCCTGTTGCGAGGATTTCCGGGGTGCAAAAAAGCGACCCCGTTCCGCGAGAAAACCACTGACGAGCATCGGGGGTATATCGCGGCTCGCATACGTGATCGGATTATCGATGCGTCGTCGGGTCGGAGGGCGTACTGTATTAGCAATCAGATCCACTCGATGCAACCCGCTTTAACGCTTGCTCTAACTACCCCAGGGATCAGGGTTATAGATTTAGAGCTCCCTTCCCGGACGAGCGGCCACCAACACGCGGGGGTGACCCTGCACGTACATCGCACCCCTAGGAAGGGGACCCTGCACCTCGCGGTGCATCGGGAACGGGGTGTAGATTGCAACGCCGGTCGGTCTTGATTAATTGTCGGAGCTGCCCTCGTCGCAGTTCCCGGAGAATCCGCCAGAGCGACGGTAGGGATGCGCACCCCGAGCCGCGCGAAAGTGTGCGAAATTGCGCGCGAATGTGTCAAATGGCCAAACACGGCTGCTCGAATGGGAACGAGGCTAAAGGGACAGGGAGATGTATGCACTCCCTCGAACCCGCACGTGCAATCCGCGGATGCAATTGTCCGGAGAAGCGCGAGACCGACTTTACCGACGTCGACGCCGGGGGTGCGAACCACCCCGAGCCACCTGGGATAACGAGGAGCCCCGGAATAAGGCCGTTCTCATTTGTTTAATTAAGTGGTCCCCGCCGCGACCAAGTCGAATCCACTTTCGTCCACTCTCTGGGGAGTAGTCGATAATCCTGCCAAAGGACGAGGGGAGAGTCGAACAGCCGACCGGAAATGCAGGGGTCTTGTCCGAAATCCTGCCCGAGGAAATTCTGCTTTAAATCGCGGCCCTCGGTCTCGAGGAATTTCTACCGATAGAAATTAACGATGGTCCGTGAACCTGATTAATCAGGTGGAAAATAATTGTCCTTATGATTATGTCATAGCCGTATATTATACTGATTATTGACCCCCAATTTGTGATATAATAGGTTACCCCCTAAGTTCATGCCATTTCTTGTATTTGATAAGAAATTATTTTAATAAGTAGAAGTTTGCAACATTAATCGATAACATATTCTCCTTCGAGAGGACTTCAATCCAATAGTCATGCTTTTTTGATTCCTCGTTAAAAAAAAAACGTAAATTAACATTTTGAATATTTAAAAGGCTCCAATTTGTGGGTTTGAGTTATAATAATAAATCTAGGAGATATATCTGCGAGGACGTTTGAGGTTTACTCTTAGATGCAGGGGTGAGGGTTCAAGAAGAGGGCTCTGGAAAGGTCCGGGGACTCGTTCGACGTGCTTTTAGCGGAAATGAAGGCGTCGTGTCCAATCGGTCCCGCAGAGTGGAGGAAATTTCACGAGGGCGGTACCGCCGTGGTAGATTTCCCCTGGACCGAGGGCATGAGAGGTCAATTCCGTTGGGGCCGGCAATTGCACACCGGTCTGCCATGAGTTGATCCCAGGGAAATCCTCACCCCTCGACCAGGGCTGGACCAGGCTCCCTCTCGATGTGGCCAATTAGATCGAGACATCGAGACAATGAAGTTGCGCCGAGTAATCGAGTTGAGCAAGATCGATGCTCTCGCTTTGCGCGATATCAGCTCGGTGGACAACATTGTGCACCAGTGATTAGGTCGCGCGCCTCTGGTCAGGTTATCAGGGACCACCGGTTCCTCCTTGATAAACGTATGCTATACTCGCATGTTGCTACATCTACCCCTTCGTTATAATTAATGTACAATTAATAAGTAATTAATAATCACGTATTCCCGAAATAGAATTGTTCGAATCGAACGATCTGCTTGAAAATAAGAAATAAAGTACCACCTCTGTGGTATCGCGAAATGATAACTCCGTGTTCCGTAGTTTCGCCTCGAGGTAACTTCATTAATAAGTAATTAATAATCACGTATTCCCGAAATAGAATAGTTAGAATCGAACGATCTGCTTGAAAATAAGAAATGAAGTACCACCTCTGTGGTATCGCGAAATGATAACGGCGCGTTCCGTAGTTTCGCCTCGAGGTAACTTCATTAATAAGTAATTAATAATCACGTATTCCCGAAATAGAATTGTTCGAATCGAACGATCTGCTTGAAAATAAGAAATGAAGTATCACCTCTGAGGTATCGCGAAATAATAATGGCGCGTTCCGTAGTTTCGCCTCGAGGTAACTTCAATAATAAGTAATTAATAATCACGTATTCCCGAAATAGAATAGTTAGAATCGATCAATCCGCTTGAAAATAAGAAATGAAGTACCACCTCTGTAGTATCGCGAAATGATAACGCTGCGTTCCGTAGTTTCGCCTCGAGGTAACTTCATTAATAAGTAATTAATAATCAAGTATTCCCGAAATAGAATAGTTAGAATCGAACGATCTACTTGAAAATAAGAAATGAAGTACCATCTCTGTGGTATCGCGAAATGATAAGGGCGCGTTCCGTAGTTTCCCCTCGAGGTAACTTCAATAATAAGTAATTAATAATCACGTATTCCCGAAATAGAATAGTTAGAATAGAACGATCTGCTTGAAAATAAGAAATGTAGTACCACCTCTGTGGTATCGCGAAATGATAACGACGCGTTCCATGGTTTCGCCTCTAGGTAACTTCATTAATAAGTAATTAATAATCACGTATTCCCGAAATAGAATAGTTAGAATAGAACGATCTGCTTGAAAATAAGAAATGAAGTACCACCTCTGTGGTATCGCGAAATGATAACGGCGCGTTCCGTGGTTTCGCCTCGAGGTAACTTCGTTAATAAGTAATTAATAATCACGTATTCCGGAAATAGAATAGTTAGAATAGAACGATCTGCTTCAAAATAAGAAATAAAGTACTACCTCTGTGGTATCGCGAAATGATAACGGCGCGTTCCGTGGTCTCGCCTCGGGGTAACTTCATTAAACGAAAACCACCATCGATTTTAGCCAAGTCGTTACCGAAGACGGGAAATCTAATTGTCGAAGAGATTTCTCCCGAAGAACGGCTCCCTCGAAGAGTCCAACTTTCCTGCTCGTTGCATTGCCAATCATTAAGCTCGTTAAGAAGAACGAAGGGATCGAGGGTACTTCCTTCTACGCGAATGCGAGAAAACTCTCTTAATAAGTACCATCGATTTCCCGTCGGCATTCTCTCGGTTGTATTACCGTCAATTATTAACGCTTCTGCACCGAGCTACCGGTTGTTATTGAACTTCGACGTTTCGTTAACGTTCGACTCCGAATTGCCGCGGCTGGACGCCCTGAGGAATTTGCTGATTTAATTCAGCTGAAAGTTAAACTTTCCCATTAATAAAATAAGTTATCCCACCTCCGAGATCCCGGGTTGAAAACCTAAATATCATTTTTACGTTTGGATCACGGTAACGGAATTTTCGAAATTTAATTCCTCGAGTCGCTGGATGCAACTTTTTCGGCTGCGCCTGCAGATTCCCGGAGGCGCGAAACGACTTGCAGATGGTGCTTTAATTTGGTAAAAAAAATTCAAAGGGGGGCTTAATCTTCACACGAAATGAGGAATATCCAGGTCAAGTGGGGAAGAGGAATCGCGTCCGCTAAAAAGCGCGAAAGCGCGACAACGCCGGGCGCGAAAGCGCGACAACGCCGGTCGCGAAAGTACGGGAAAAGCTTGCACTCCTCAAGTGCTGCCAACTTTACAGAGAAGTATAGTTGCAGGCCGGGCTCTTGGCCGAAGGTTCGCGGGGACATTCCGCAAAGAAATGCCGAGCTTTCCCAGAAAGAGGAGAAAAAAAAGCTGCGAAAGCGTCGGCGAGATGAAAGGGGAAGTTCCCTTGTTTACCGGTACACATTGTACCGACGCGGAAGGGCTGGAGAACACCGGCGAGCTTCCGGCAAGTGTTTCGAAACTTTTGCGCCGGTCCCGGGGTGCAAGAAATTCGAAAAGGGTAAACCTACAATGGCCGGGATCGCCGGAAAGAATTACTTGTAGAAATTGCATCCGCTTTGCAGCTTCGCTGAGGGTGCATTGGGTGAATTGACTCACCGAGAGATGGTCCGTGTTGCGCTGTTTAATGACGACGCCCTTTACCCGTTCTGACTTAATTACATTTCGAGTAAAAAGCTCGTTCATTTGGCGTCCTAAAAAGGTTATGAAATTATCGGATGCAGCATTGATTACTGCCAATGAAGTATCGCCATATCTATACGCGACATTTTTATCGACCTGGAATGGAAATTTTATTATATAATATCTTTCTTGAATAATTAAACGGCACTAGGTAGAAAACACACCGTGACTGTAAATTACAAATTTCTTCCCTTCCCACCACTTTCTTGCTTCCCCTCGGAGAATCGGCTACAATACTTCTCCTTTCTTCCCGAACCAGATCATCTCTTAATCCTCTCTCATCGGGGCTCCGCATTATATCGGTGTTCTCATTAGCCAGGAGGGGTGCAAAATGAGCCATTCATCCGGTACAGCTCTCGGGATGTACAAAAGCTTAACTAAACCAACCTTCAAGGTATTGTGGCAAGAAGATGGATTGAACGATCTTGAAAAGCTGCTTTTTCATACTAAGTATCTTAGGTAGATAGATATTTCTTTTCCGTCCCGGTCAAACAAATATTTATTTCAATTAAATGTGCACTTATCCAGGTATGGCACTCCGAGACTTTCTAATTTTCATCCCCTTTTCAATTTCTTCCTCGAAACACCTCCGCACTTCTCTACTTTCTCGAAGAACCGGATCGTCTCCGAATCCCTCCATTGGAAATCCTGGTTATGTCAGCGATCCGATTAACCCGGAAAGGAGCGAAATGAGCCTTTCATGCAGCCCCACTTCGAGGGTTCACAAAATCTGAACTAAACCGACCATCGCGGTACATATCATGGGAGGAAGATCGATGGAACGATCGCCGGAAGCGGCTTTCTCGTCACGTTGCGGCCGGAAGTGGTCTCCCGGTTTTACGCGATCTTCGAACGACTTTTCCTCGAATTTTCCTCCGAGGATTTCTATTACCGCTCGTTCGGTCTGCTCCTAAAACGCGCCGAGGACGAGTTCTACCCAAGTCCTTCCTACTTACGTCCTTCCATGGCCTGCGCTTGCAAGAAAACCGATTTCACTGCAAAGAGAGACTTTTTGCTGCGTTACTTCCTATCGAGGTCATCGCACAAACGAGTTCATTCGATGTAGGGTCATCGATGATCCCCAAGGTATTGTCTTTCTTATATGATTCCTGCTTATGTCCTTATATGTCCTTCGCTTGTAAGAAAACCGATTTCACCGCGAAGAGAGACATTTTTCCGCACCATTTCCGGTATCGAGATCATCGCACAAACGGGTGTATTCGATGTAGGGTCATCGATAGTCCCCAAGGTATTATCTTTTTCGTATGATTCCTACTTATGTCCTTACATGTCCTTTGCTTGCAAGAAAGCCGATTTCACCGCGAAGAGAGACATATTTCCGCGCCACTTCCGGTATCAAGATCATCGCACAAACGAGCGCCTTCACCTCAACGTCAGGCTGCATTTGATGCAGGGTCATCGATGGTCCCAAAGATATTGTCTTTTTCTTATGATTCCTACTTATGTCCTTGTCCTTTGCTTGCAAGAAAACCGATTTCACCGCGAAGAGAGACACTTTTCCGCGCTACTTCCGGTATTGAGATCATCGCACAAACGAGTGCATTCGATGCAGGGTCATCGATGGTCCTCAAAATATTGTCTTTTTCATATGATTCCTACTTTTGTCCTTGTCTTTTGCTTGCAAGAAAACCGATTTCATCGCGAAGAGAGACATATTCCGCGGCACTTTCGGTATCGAGATCATCGCGCAAACGAGTGCATTCGTTCCGACGTCAAGCTGCATTGGCTGCAGGGTCGCCGATGGCCCCGGAGGTATTGTCTTTCTCGTACGACCGCACGACGGATCGGATTAAGCCTTTCCACGTGTCGGTCCCATCGCCATCTTGAACTTTCACGGCTCATCCAAGCGCGATCCGAGCGTCACGTCTGATCCACATCCAATCTATCTTTGAGCCCGTTTTCATACTCCTTGAAATATTCATTTGAAACTACAAGAACAAACAAAAAAATCAACGGCGAAATTATTATCGAAATTAACCTATTTAAATAAAAAGAATATTTCTAGCCGGTTTAAAAGCATTATCCCCTCGCGGTTGACATGTGAAAGATTTACGTAACAATTAAGAGTTCCACTAGGACGTACGACATTTGCATTTCTAATTTTCAGGAATTTGAAAATAGCGGGAGAAAATGGATTCCCCCATTTGTTTATGGAGTACGTGCTCAAAAGTTTAACCGAGCGACAAGTTTCGCGAGCTGGGAAGAAAGACCGTCATCTTAATCTCGTTAGAGATTAATTTGAGGCGAAAGGGCCAGAATGTCAAGAGTGACGAAGATAAATAGGGAGAGGAGGATGCGGAGATACACGAAGAGAGAGAGGGAGTGACGGGGGAGAGGGAGAGAGAGTTTCGATTTAGGAAAGCTTTAATTAAAGCTCGAAGTGCCTCCCAGATAAGCAAATACGCCTCCGGAGCGCATAGGATGCACCGGCATTGCATGTCGGTGCGCTTCCCAGGGAGAATTATGCATAAACGCATCCTTGCACGTGCAGTCTCTGTGCGCCGCGATGTGCGTGCGTTTACCCAGCTCGAATGCATCAGTAAGTGCATTTGTAAGCCGGGACGAGCCCGCGGAACGATATTGGAATGAAACGGAGAACGCTCCGTCACGCGAACACGCGTGGAGGGAGAAGGGAGAACACGGCTTAAGGGAAATGTTTGGCTTGCCATTGTTAGCCCAACTTGAAATGTTTAGTCGAGAGATACCGAAGAATAACACGCGGAATGTTATCGCACGAGTTGGGGATCTAGGAGTAGATGCGACATCCGTGGAAGGTGTTATCAACCTTCACTAAACGTATGCTGAATGGGCTCTTTCGGGAGGTAGGGCGATGCAACGAGACTTCAAAGGCGGCCTTATCATCCGTATCGTGCGAACGGGAAAATGGGAAAATTATGCGAGTTGGATGCCGGTAACAAAACGCTTTATGACTTTGTCCTTCCCAGGCAAGATACGTTACTTGACCTAGGCAACCATGAATTTGGGTTTCATCCGCGAGTACGTGATGTAATGGATATACTCTGCACACTGCATCTTACGATGCAACGCTTGATGAAGCAACGCGAGGTCTTAAAATGTTGCGACTTATTGCGGTAATTTCTGAAACGTTGCACATGACAAGAACGGCACTCGAGGTGGCTGGAAGATACATACTAAGTCGAAAATTTTCGAACATCAACCCAGATGCATTTAATATCTCGAGGCGTGAATATGCATCTCTCAATATTTTGAAGACCACGATATAAGTTTAGTTTTACACACGTACAGCTTTATATGCATTATCGTATGGGTTGATTCGTTGCGACTTATGGCGGGAATTTCAAGAACGTTCCACGTGATACCAAGAACAATACTCAAGGCGGCTGTTAAATATTTAATGGTTACAAAATTGTAGAATAATAACTCGGATACATTTAACATATCGAGACGTCGGTGGGGATCTTTTAGTATTTTGAAAGCACAGCTACTTCGTCTCCATTTTTACATGCGTGTAGGTTTATACGCACTTTCGGATGGATTGATTCGACACTTTGCGAGGGGCTCCGTCCCGTTAAATCAGGATGCAAGCACGAAAACGAGCTCGGTATGCGGCTTATATCCCGGTAATAGAACACTTTATGCTCTTTACCTTCCGCGGCGTAAAACGTTCCTTTTATGCGCCCACGCCGAACTATAACTGCAAGCTCGGCCTGGGCTTGCGGATACGATATCGACGTAACGAACGCTTCTGTGCACCTCGACAATGCAACGCGAAATGGAATACACGGTCTTTCAGGCTGTGCAATTTATTTCAGAGTTTGGATATCATTCCGGAGGTCTATGCTCGAGAATAGGTCCTTAGGACGTAACGAACGCTCTTATGCAACCTCTTGAACGACGACGCGCTGCACCGTGACGCGACGCGATGCACCGCGGCGCGACTCGATGCAATCCAATGCAGAGCGGTTGAAGAGGTGCAGGACACTCCCGCGCACTCGCTGCACGCGGAATGCATCGCGTCATAATTAAACCGAGGTCGAATCACGGTCCATGGTCTCACGGAACACTTGAGCCGCTCCTTCAGGGCTGCAGTTCAAGAGCATCCAGGGCCTACTGTTCCGTGCGCGACACTCATGTATGTAAATTCATCGCGGACTTTGAAATGTCAGACAAATTCCCAGAAAGGAACTTACTGCCTGCTTGGGCTCATCGGGCCATTTACCCATTTAGCAATTTTCTGACTCCGAAATCTGTTCGTAAATTTTAGTTTTCTACGATACGGTTATAGTGCCCCGTCCGTCCCAACGCGAAGGTTTAGGGTTCTTTAGAATTTTCTCGGGTTGACCGTCCCTATTCTTTACCGTCATACCTTTTTTAACTTTACCGCTTACACGTGCGCGCAACATGCACACGGGCATGGGTTATCGTTATTCACGCGTGAAGAGCTGACAAAATTCAATAAGTCATTCGTCTATTTAATATTATAATAAATTTAAGCTGTTTTGTTCGCGACAGTTTCACTCTTCATTCGGGTACCTTTCTTCTTCACGTGAGCAGTTGTATGAATATCCCATTTTGCAATTCTACTTGCAAAAACAATCGGGATTCATACAACAACTGTCCAACAAACTAGCCGGGCAGAACACCTACGGTGCATCTTTTGATGTATATAAAGCTGGAATTGCCACTTTGGCACAATTCAATAAAATTTGTTGCAAAATTGGTTGCTAATTCATTGCTATTTTATTGCACAAGAAAAAAATTTGTTGCTCCTATACTTTTCCAACAAATGGTGGCGATGTCAGCTTTATATAAAGCTAGCACTGCCAGAATAAAAAACAATTATTAAGTAAATGTTCATCGACGAATTATATGCAAGAATTTATTGNCACCCCTTTAGGGGTGAGCAAAAAAATTGAAATTTGCTTTTTCTGCGAGCAATTAATTAGCAATAAATTCTTGTATATAATTCATCGATGAACATTTACTTAATAATTGTTTTTTATTGTAGCAGTGTTAGCTTTATATGAAGCTGACATCGCCACCATTTTTCGGAAAAGTATAAGAGCAAAAAATTTTTCTCTTGGGCAATAAAATAGCAATGAATTCTGCAACAAATTTTATTGAATTGTGCTAAAGTGGCAATTTCAGCTTTATATACATCATCTATTGCTACCTCGAGCGATCGCCAGTCAATTGCCATTCTTGCCCTTGACTAGCTTCGTGCATATATTAGAAACATCTTCATTTCCATAAAACGAGTGCAAGAGAGATAAGACGTTAGAAACGTCCTTTTAGGACTAATTCATAATCTAGTAATTATAACGCTAATTTCTAATTTGGAATACTCTCTGCAGCGATCTGGGTGTTCTATTCTTCCTTAGTTCGAGTTCCAATTATTTCCTTCGTGTCTCTCCATGTCATATGGCATTATTGATTCCGTCGCGTACTCATCTTCATAACTTAAACCGATTTATAAACGGTAATTCTCGCGCTTCGCTTCCTTATCTACCACCGTGGTCCTTTAGCCCTTGATTCGTTTCTTTTTAAGAACCCCTGGTCCTATAGCCTATTTTTACAATCCCCACCTAAGCCTCCTTAAACAACGCTAACTTTTCCCTTTCTCAGTACTCACTAACCAAACGCCTTCGATTATCAATCCCTCTTTGATAGTAGAACTTGAACTCACTTGAATAGTAGGGCGATTTTTTTTAATATCAAACGATTTTGATTGTAACGTTTTTTTGTTTTGGAAAATTTGAAAAGGCTTTCCTCCTGGGATGCACCTCCCCTCTCGATGGTACCATTTCGAGTAATTTCAAGCGAGGAAGTGCTCGGTGCCGGGTGCGGGATTTCGATGCGGCGGAAGACAGAAGGAAACGCGGAAAGTGGTGGGAAGAGCGGGACGAAGAAGCGGAGGAAACTGACGGAAAGGCTGGTTTCTGCTGGCAGGGCAGTTTTCCGCTTTCGTAGGTGGAAGCCAAAGCTCCCCTTCACACTCGACGTCACAGAACCCGTGGGGCACTTCCCCTTGTGCCTGTGACGCGTCACAGTCGGGCATTGTTAAAAGTTTCAAGCTCGCGAAGCTCGGGTGCCGCGAAACTTATCGTCCGGCAACGTATCGCGAGCTTGCAAGCTCCGACCCCTTCGCACCACTCGAAAGTGACTTTTGGGGCCCGAGAATACCGCCAATGTGACATTTCTTTTTCGCCCTTTTAGTTCCATCTCACCATCTCGGCGTTTCTGATATCCCTAGGGGCTTATCACAATTCCCCCCCCCCCCTCAAACTCATAATAAAAATGAAAACGCCATAGGGATTTTATTATTTAAATTGCCATTAAATCCTGCTCGCTGTGGACATTCGATACAAAATTTGGTGACACTCCGGGTCACCGGTTTAATATTTATATTCATTATGGAGACAGATCTTGATAATGGAATTGGAATTTTTTTTTTTTATGAATTTCTTTAGTTTGCGTTAGTGTTTTTTCCAAGGCTCTTCTGAGAATAGACGCGGATCGCTGATTCGACACTTGACCTACTGATCTTTAAAGACCGGCGCAACTTCGCCCTCGACATGCGATGCTCGGCGATATGGAATTATTGAACTTTACGAGGAGATAATAAATAGGGCTTTGACCCGGGACTCTAGGTTCGGCATAAGAACGCCCTTCGTCGCGCCCAATCGAGGTTTCGGCGTAAATGAGATGTCATCCTGACATACGCTTAATTAATTTATACCCAATTGCGCGAATCACCCGTGCACAACTGCCCTGCTCCCACGCTGCAGTGGATGCGTTTAGTCAAATTAACCTTGATTACTGATTCCTGCATCGAGCGGTGCACGTGTACCGCATGCGGAACCGCTATTATCGGAGCAATTTCTTAATTAATTCTTTTACGCGTGCATCCCCCGAGATCGCTCTAAACAGAACCATAACAAATCGGTGTCACTAGCGATAAGTCAAACCCTGGGAAAGGAGCAAATTCTCAATAAATTATGAAATCTAGACAATACACTACAACAATCTGCCGTTGCAAGAGTGCACAAACTATCCTGAAGATCGCTCGAAAAAGAACCATAACAAATCGGTGTCACTAGCGATAAGTCAAACCCTGGGAAAGGAGCAAATTCTCGACAAATTACGAAATCTAGACAATACACTACAACAATCTGCCGTTGCAAGAGTGCATAAACTATCCTGAAGATCGCTCAAATTCGACTAACTAAATTTCGAATTTCGAATGGTGGAGGTTTATGGGGGCTTATCTTGGGTCGGAGGTATTTTGTCGGACTAACCTCGATTACTGCTTTCTACTTCCACTCGCAGTGGTCACACAGAGACGCGTGGTCACATCGCGACAGCCCCGCTTCCGGTGACAGGAACGTGAAGGTCCCCCCGAAGGGGCACCGCTTCTCGGCATAACCGATAGGTGTCTTCCCGGGTCTCCGGTTTCAAGGCCAACCAGGAGGTCCACGGTCGGCTCTTCGTTTTCAAGGTCGACCCAACTAAGCACGGATTAACGTCAGAGCTGACCTCGCTGCGGCACTCGGTGTTCCGATTTCGTTGCGCAAGGAGTCGGCCCTCCTCGACTCCATGCTTCGCGTTTCGGATTTATCAGTTATCAGCCATAACCTCGCACAAATTCCTTTCCCAAGCTCCGATAACTTCTCAGTTTATCCATGTCTCATCTGCACGACCGCGTATCGATTCGCGTCGAGTCAACTCACTGGACATAACCTGCAAACATATCGAATTTGCACACTTCAAGGCCTTATGTCACACTTGATTTTGTTTTCCGGATTAGTAATCGTCGATAGAAGGGTTGGATTGATATTCACTGAGAATGGGACGTCGAGATTAGATTTTTTCTTGCGAGTTTGGGAGTTTAGGATCGGTCTCCGCAGGCTCGGCTGACACCACGTCCACCCGTGGACCCAGCCCGGACAGCTGTCACGTGACGGAAACCCTTCGGCTATAACAAAAGCTCTTAAGCCCCAGCTCTATCATCCGAAACCCCAGCTTCCAGCTTCCCGAGCTTACCGAGGCTCCAGACTTCCCAGACGTCGGGCCCCGAAGTCGTCCACCGAGCGGTGAGAACGATTTAACACCCCCTACGGAACGGTAGCATCGACGCAAACAAAAAGCTCCTTTACCTCCGCGTCGAGCTTTTCCATGACCGTCCAACCGACACGGTTTACTCCATCCCCCGACGATCCCTTGATACGTTGCGGATCAACATTTTCCCGTGCCGATATCCCGGCTCCGTCCACGGAGCTTTATTCCTCCGGAAAGCTCCTGGCACTGAAAAGCTCTCGGGAATCCCGCGACCGCATCTCGTCGAATCCTCGGATTATTCAGCCTTGACCTCCGGGAAACTCTCCATTTCCCCCGGCGACTCTTCTCGGTCGAAAGCTCGGCTTGCAAGCTCCACTTGAATTTTTTCACTTCCCGTCACTCGTGGGTGCCGATTTCTTCCATACTGTCCGATGTTGCAATTTTCTTCGGGGGATTTCTCGTTTCGGATGGACGATGGGGGAGCTTTTTTGTCACGGAATGGTGTCAGCTTCGAGTCACGTGGGCTCGGGCTAGACGGCCCTTGGATGACAGCCCTGCGTGCACATGGCAGACAAACCACGACGACCGATCAGGATTCGAGGCTGCCGGCTGCGCGGCCCGTGGTAACCTGTCGGACCGAGGCCGCGGCTCAGCCTCGAAAGCTCGCCCACGCAAGCTGCCGCTTGCGCGGCGAGCTTGCGCGCTGCCTCGGCCGTGCTCGGCTGTCTTCGCCGGCCTCTCGCGGCGACCTCGTGGAAGCTCGGGCGCCACTGGACCGCCGCCGAGCTTGCGATCGCGGAAAGCTCCCCTCGGTCCATTCATCTGGGTCATTGGAGACGGAGAGTGCGTCCGCGAGCCACTCCACCGGCCCCCGTCAAAGCGACCAGACCTCCGCTGTGCTTATCGATGATGATGAATGCTCGTTCCTATGATGGGGCCTAGAAATACAAGTAGGATAAGTATGAATGAGTACAACGAGTATGATAAGTATGCCAGGTACGATAAATACGATGAGTAGGTAGGTTGACCTTTTTCATAGTTTCTTTTTTATATTTCGATATAGAGTCATTACCCCAGAATTAAGGGTCTACCGTGCATCTGGGCATGTCACGTGGTTACTGTCAAAAGTCAAGAAGAATAATCTAATTAGATTTCCAGGAGCAACGAAAAGGATAACCGATGGGAATTTCAGCCGTGAGTTAAGGCAGTATAAAGGTACATACGTTACATAAGTATGAAAAGGATGGATATATCTTTTTTATTCATTTCTATTAATTATACGAGTCATTAACCGACGCTTGGGTGTTTAACGTGCAGTTGAACGTGACATAGATTTCGAATTAAACGTAAAGAGGAGGTTGAATTATATTTTTGGGGATAATAAGGTGGACATGTGGTTGAAACTTCGCACGTGATTTTCGTCACTGGTCACTATTTTCAAAAGCCCAATTTTCCGGTGAGCTTCTCCGACAGTGTCGAGTCGATCGCACGTCGGGTCGGAATAAGCAAATTTCGCCGGACAAGCTGCGGGTCAAAAAAATCATCGGTTGTCACTTCCGGGTGTTGTAAAATGATCGGAAGAGCAACTGCACGGGCCGCGGTCTAATTTACTAATGGACCCCTCGTCCAGCCCGGTCGTCAGTCGCTCCTATTTCCGTGGAGGTCGCCAACGACGCCCAAATAGTTTTCAATGCGTCGGGTAACAATGCCGCGCAAGCTCGCCACTCCCCGCAGTTCTCGAAAGCTTTTAGCGCAAAATCTACTGTGGCGGCGCCACGATATGTTTGGCCAAATTCGCCGAATCTCCTGGCGTGACATTGCACCTGGAGTTTGCTCGGCGAGGGGTTTCCTGCTGGCAAATGCACCTGATGATTCTGCCACGAAAAAGCCGATTTTTATCCCAATCAATGGATTTTCCATCAACCACTGAACCGCGAAATTAAAGCGCACATTTCATCTTGCACTCCGCGAAATGAAAATTGACCTAACTGGTATTAATGGTCGAGTAAAAGACACGAGGAGCATTATCATTTCTTTAATTATTGTAAATAGTAGTAGATCAGGGCGAGGGAAAAAGTATCCCCCAGATGATATGATAAGACGCGATTCAGCCAAAATAGTAAAAAAAAAAAGTGGAAATTACTTCGATGAACGATTATCGAGGTATTTCCTGATATAAAGATTTCCCTAACTTGTGTGAGCTTGTATCAATAATTAAAGAAGGAATGCGTGGGACGGTAAAGGTATTTTCTTTTTAATTTTCGTTAGTAATAATTAATCGCATCGAGTATTATCGAGACGTTGCGGTGGAACTCGATGGCATCCAAAATAGTAAAAGGAGACAGAAATCACCTCGATAAGTGTTGACCGAGTCATTCCGCGCGTATCAGGGTCAATTTGTGCAATCAGTTGGAGGTCGAGCAATCTTGGCGACTCGTTAGGGCGAGCAGTAGCGACGAAAACCTCGCGTTTCCTCCGCAAGCCGCCGACAGGGCGAGGAATGGCGAGTCCTAACAGGGAAATAGCGATTTTCGCAGACCACGGGGCAATCGAGCCGATACACAAATTGCGGGTCGTTTCGTCGAGCACTGCAACGCAGGAGAGAGCAGTGCATGGAAACGGGGACTGCAATGCAATTATATGGTTGGAATGTCACTATCGGCTGCTGCACTCCGTTCATCATGTAACAGCTTGGATATGACCCTCCGTGCCCCCTACCTCCGTCTCTCTCCCGCTCTTTATATCCCGAACTATCCCCATCTTCCTCACTTCTACTCTCGGTTACATTCCCTTGTACGATCGCAAAGCACGAGGCTCCTCGTGATCGTTTTTGCCTTTTATGCTCTCATGCTCGGTGAGAAATTCATTACCAAGGAAACTAGCCAAAGTAAAGAATATAACGACCTCCATTATCAAAGCCCACACAAAGCCTTAAGAGTCCACTCTTAACCCGCTATCAAGACTGCGTTCCATTTACCCTTAAGGTGAAGTGAAACACCCTTCAAATCAGTCGATTCGAATACAATACTTTTTTTTAAGGGTACTAGACCAAACTGTCCGAAACTTTGACGCATCACTCCTGATCATCTAAGAATTGTCTTGACACATTGAAAATTTGGATTTTTGTACAAAATTTTTTAACTCAGCCCAGACCAGAACCAAAATGGCGTCGAGCTCTGATATTTCGATCAATATACAATTATCGAAGGCTCTGATATGAGAATCGAAAGGGTCAGGACAATTTTACGACAATTTAGAACACTCTGGTAATCGATAAACGGGATAAAGGCAAAAAAAGTGTTGTATGCGCTTCTTTGCTAAAACGATGGTCATACGAGGTCTCGGAGTGCAAATTTAATTCACCTGGAAATTACAGATGGCGCAGGGGGTCCCTCCGCAGTCAATTAGGGCCCCAGAAGGCATGAATTCAGAAGATTTCTGGAGTTTTACTTCGATTTCTTTATAATAATTGTACGAAAACGACAGGTGGAATATGCCATTTGGTACAATACCCAATATAATTCGATATAACTGTCAATATAGAAATGAACGTCGGCAACGTAAGCATTTAGAAAAATCTTCTTTATTAACGTTGATCAAGTTCCTCGACGTGTTTCACACTTCACCTTAATCCCTCTTGGCAATGAACCCCTTGTCAATGACCGAAGTAATCAAAGTAGCAATCCGAACATAAGTAGCAATCATCCTGGCAGGGTGTACCTAGCTCGAAGGTGGTCGTATACCTCTTATCGAAGACATTGATTCCCATATATCGGCACGACCTAGCCCTCGACGTCGTTTCCTCGTTTCCTCTCCTTTTTTCTTGTTCTCCTTTTCACTCCAGCGGCCACTTGACCGGCTCCTCCACAATGCCGGCCCCATTGTACGGCGCAGGTATTTCATTTTCGGGCTTTTATTCCGAAACGAACGGCACGTGCATTCGGAGTAACGAGCCTGCTGCATCCCGTGACAAATCGTCACAGTTCCGCGCATTGCCCTTACCGCCGAGGACCGGCAACCCTTTTTATTGCAACTTCGTACGCCGTAAATTCGTCTGCGAGCCGTCGCGTGAATTACGGGGCGCGAAAATCCCCGTGCAGGTGCAGGTGCGTGCCCGGAATTTTTTCGCGTTCCCTGAATATTTCCCGGCCATCGCGCTATTGACTGCGCGGCCTCGACACACGCCGGCCGGAGATGAGAGGCGCTCGGTGAAATTGGTACACAGCGTGAACGGCCGACAAAGAGGAATGGCGAATTAAGGTGAAAAATGTAGACATCTCGGGACGCTCTTTGACGTTGATCCTTCGCGGCGTCGGGGTTCTGCGAATACCTGGAATAAAAAAAAAAACATTCAATCGAACCGAACGTCCGTCTCGATGAACATGAAAAAAAGTCCCATCAGCTGTTATTAAAAATCGGAGAAAAATATTCTGCGTAGGAGTCAGATTAGAATCTGGTCCTGAAAGGTCTAAAAATCCTTTCACTTGAAAATGTGGAGATTAAAATGATAAATTAGGATTTAATTGTATAGAAGCTATTTAATCCTAATTTCTGGGGCTTGGGCTCGGTGGACTTCCGTTGTTAACTTTCTGTCGTTCTCTTTGAACCCGGGGATGTTTCTTCCAGATGTGATTAACAGGATTTCGTTCTCGTCTTGACCCGAGGAGATCACCGGGATGGAAAGCGACGACGTCGTAGGAGGACTGGCGTCGACGACCGACGCCGCGACGGTCCCTGGTGATCCTCGTTAGCCATCACGCGCGGACCCTTGTAATACAGGTCGCCGGGAAATTTTCCAGCTTTCCCAGGAGGCAGGCCAGGCCGTGTGCCGGATGGATTGTCCAGAGATGGACGAGCGTTGATCTGGACCGACACTGGTGTTTCCGTGATGGACACAGATGGTTCGGGAACTTTGCGGATTAAATTCGGGGAGCGGGATCGAAACGCTCCGTGATTACTACAATGGATCTGTCCGATGTGTCCAAGAACTTCCGTTTACCATTAAAGCTACCCAAATGGGAGTAGTTGCTCGTCGAATTGTTGCGACGTATCTTGTATATATTTCCTGGTGATATTCCCTGATATCTACGGATGCCCCACGCGAGATAAGTTATTATCCTTCTTTGACAGATGTACGGTAGAAAAATAATGACTCATCGTGTTGAGATAATTCCCAAATCTGCATTTTATCCGGCTTTTCTCGTTGGCTTTAGCATGTATCCTCTCATTTCGCGATCCAGGTTTTCTGCCCTGGATGAAGTATCTATGGCGTTGATCCTCACCTAGCATCGCAATACTCGTGCAAGACCTCTCCCCCTGACCCTCGCCCAGGACACCTCGCTCCCGATTCCCGCCCAGGACTTCTCACCCCCGATCGTGCCACTGTTTTATCAGACTCGGACACCTGCGGCGACGCATTTTGTCCAGGTTTCTCCATTAATCACGTTCCGAATCCCTGCACTCGGGGCGCGGTGTTTTGTCAAACGTCTCGCATAAATTACCCGCACAGCTTCCGGTTTCGCACAGGTTGCGCTGTCAGGATAATGGAAAGATCCTGAACCAGGCCCACTAATCTAAAAAGCACCACCCAAAAGTACTTATGGCAGAGGCAGCCAGGATCCGCCTACCATCCCCCAAAACTAATCGTCTTCCGTAAGAAAAAAAATCCCTGGTACTATCCCACAACCCTTTTTACCATTTCACGTCTTATTGATGAAACACCAATCTAAGGAACCACCATCCAGAAGCATATATAATAGAGCCGGCCAGGATCCCCCCATCAACCTCCAAACCCGATCAACACTCATCATCAAATTCCCTGGTACCTCTCGATAACCCTTTGAACCATTTCACCCCTTATCAATGAAACAACTGTGAAGTCCCAGTTCATCTGTCAACCCCGGAACAAGAAGTGATAGCGATACCGGTAATGGCGACAAGACCTTGTCCCTCCCAGGCGATGGTCCTTGCTCTAGAGTAACTCGACTCGGAGACGTCGAGACGTCGTCAGGACGTCGACGGGACGCTCATGGAACGCTCATAGGACGTCCACGGGACAAGACGAGCCGAAATTGCCGGCTGGCAGGTGCTTCGCCTTCGATCGTCACGCGCTCACGCAACACGTGATGCAACCGGAAGTGGATTAGGGTGCTGATCGTAGTTGCGAAGCGCTTTGACAATAACGAGCTCGGTCGGTTAAGCAGCTCGGGGGTGGGCGTCGTTGCCGGGGTTGCTGCAGCCAACGCCGGGGGTGCAACGGCGCTGCAAGCAACCCTCGACGTTGCGAGCCGACGCGTCGAGTGGCCGTAATTGACTTTGCGAGTACATGCATGCCCGTGGTACTTGCACTTGCCGCCGGCAAGTCCCGGACTCTACTGCCTTCGATCACGGATCCATTATCGGCCACCCTGGTGAACCCGCTCGACGAAGTCGCGGGATTATCGCGATTTAGAGGATCGACTCGTCGAGGTTGATCGACCTGAGGCGATGTCTAGCCGGTTCAAGTACTAAGAAGTCGATGTCGCCGGAAACGGAATCCAGGAAATGATCCTTAGAGACTATAAAATGAACCGTGGGGGGCACTTAAGTTCTCCAGGTGGAATCTGGTCCCAACTGAGTAGTCCTTGATGGCATCACGGGTGAATAAATAAATTCGTTGACGTTTATGAAATGTTGTAGGCTTCTGAAAAATTCATTTTTATGTATTGGTTGTGTCAAGGATTAAAAGTAAGGGGAAGAATAAATATTATGGGAGGAGTCGTTCCCATACCAACGGATAGAAGTTGGTCCCAGTAGTCCCTGATAGCATCATGGGTTAATAAATAAATTCATTGATGTCGATGGAATATTGTAGGCTTCTGGAAAATCCATTTGTATGAATTGGTCGTGTCAAGGATTAAACTGTGAAGAATAAACGTTCCCATACGGACAGGGCATTCCATGCGTCGACAAAGTGTCTGCTGAGCATCACGATGATGCTCGTACTTCATGCGAGCTGTTTTGCCGATAGATGTACACTTTGTTTTTGGACTCCCGAACCCTCAATCCGAGCCTCGCAATCGCCTTTGAAGTCCTCCAGTTTCGCTCGTAAATTCCCCAGTCAAACGCGATTACCATAAACGTTCGAGGCATCGAGGAAAGCGTTAACTGATACGTTATCGCTCGTACTGGCGGCCTGGAGGAGCCTCTAAGTCAGCATGTGTGTGGGACCACGTATCCGTGCTCGAATCGAAGAGCACAAGCCATTGCACTCCCATTAAGGCGTTCCCATGGTAGGGTTACCGCGCGTAAACCGGAGCGTAAACGCCGCAGTTGCATGGTACTCGTGTCATCGGACCGACTTGTCAGTTCGAGGGTGCGAATCGCCCCATTGAAGTCTATCTAACCTCTAAAAAATGCAAACTCTCAATACCTAAATTCCTATAATTTCGCCGCTAAATCCTAAATTATCGGGGTGAGCTCATAGAGGACGTTAAAAATGTACCTATTGTTTGAAAATTATACAACAAAATGCCTCGTGGGAATAATTAGGAATTTTGTATGTACTTAGGATCCACTCAAGCTTCCCCCAGAAAAATTGGACCCAAACGCCGCCATCGAGGAGGACCGATGGTAACGGGGCGATAAGTCAGTACTTGCGATGAAGACCCACCGAAATCCTGGCCCATCGACATCGCCATTGGCCTGGCCATCCCCATGGCCATTGCGGCGAAACTGTCCGAAGTTATGGCCAGCAGCTTCGGTCGATGACCAGTTTACGAACTGACCTAGGACGTAAGCGACGCTGATATAAAGTCTCCAGGACCCGGCGTCGTTTCGTCCTCGTTTCCATGTAAACGGCGTCGCGATGCGAGCTCGAGGTTAGGGGTGCTCCGCGGAAGCGTCGCCCTCGAAACTCTTTACGGATAAACAATTTTCATTGAGGACCCCCGACGTCGGGTCGGCCACGGGAAAAGCGTAATGGCGATGCTGTCGTGGGCATAAATACTTCCTCGCGACGCCTTAACGACGCCGTAAAATCCTCGGCCCCAATGTGCGCCCGACGTCCACGACGTCCACCGTCGTCCTTATTCGCTGACCCTGCGGTAAATCGCCCGACTGCGACGGTCCATCCAAGTCGACGACGTGGTTCCTCTCGACGTCGGCGTCGATCATCGATGTCTGTCGACGTCCGTCGTTCCCACGTGTTGAGCAATTTTGGCTGCGGAAACGCGACTGCTCAAAGCTGCGGAAAGAAATTCGAACGAATTAGTCTTAATCGATTTATTGATTAGGCTTAGAGAGGTGCGTAAAGCTGGCACCCCCACCTTTACAAAATTCAAATTTCTTTGTCTTAACATTTTGTGCGCTTTATGTGCTAATTATGTGCTACATTCGCAAATTTTGTGCTAGCTCGGTTTTTGGAAAGAAATTCAATTTTTCTGTGGGGGTGCTGGGTACTAACAAAGCTAGCACCCCCACCATTAAAAAATGTGTTTAAATAATCAAAAATAGGTAAAAACTTATCAGCAAATTATGTGCTCTCCGAAAATCATATTCATAAATTAAAATTTCCACCCTTAAGTTTGAAAACCCATTCAAAAATCCACAAGCGGTAAGTACCCGATGTTACGCACCTGGCTTAGAGTACCGGTGCGATCATGGACTGCTCTAGATAGTGTTTTAGGTGCTCGAATGGGGGAATTACACTAAGTACGAGGACATTATCTCTCGGTGAATGTCTCAATGGAAAATGAGAGATATGAATAATAATAATTTTTTAAATTAATTATCATGGTTTAATATTGGGTTAAGGTAGAAATGACAGTTATTGGGCTAAGGTGTGAATTCTTGCTGTTTTTTAAAAAATAAAAAAAAACAACCGCACTGCACTATAAATGTATGGTTCTATTGGGTTGAGATGTATATGGTTGTTTGGGTTTCGCAACGATTTCTTCGAGTCGTTGAAAAAGTACCGCAGAAATTTATGCATCATGGTGATACTTGACTCTGGATGAGGTAGTGAAGCGATTTTGGCTGACCCGATAGCGTGCATCATAGATGCAATAACGATAAGAAATTCTCATTCTTTTTTTTGCGATTACCATAATTACGATGTCAAATGGGAATATCGGACACGACTAGGCACGGCGATTAGGTTAATTGAGCTGCCCGGGTAATTAATTTCCGCCCCCGACCAAGAGGCCTCCCTTGCACCCCGCGAAGCACAATTTACGTCCAGGCACTTTCGATCTTATCGATCCCAGGGCAAAAACGAGTCTTGTTTATGGGTGTGGACAGAAGAAGCGGACGTAAATTAGCGCGAGGAAGTTAAGCATGTTACCGAAGGTTTTCATTAACCGAGGCAGGATGCCGCGAAACGACGCGGATAAGGGGCAATTGATCGGAGCGAATGCAAGAGCAATTTTGCCGGCCAATTTCAGGGCACGAACGTTTAATGAAAATTCTTGAAAAATTCGGATGTACGCAGGCTTTGATGGTTTTCCGAGGTGCGGACGAAAGCAATATGATAGTTATAATTAAACCGGCAGGGAAATTGATTTTCCGACCAGTCGGCGCGGTTTCCCTCGACGTTTGCTCCCCAGGATTTACGCCCACGTGTCCGGCGTGCTTTCGATCTCCCTCGCGATACCAACAGGGCTGCGATTCCGGTTTGTAACCGCGGATAAAGGAAGTGCACGTGAACTAGCGTGAAGAACTTAGGGCAGTTATCGCTCGTTTATAAACAGGGGATACTATTTTACGGAGAACGGTGGATCGCGTGACCGCGGTCTCGCGTGTGATTGCGACTGGCCGGTAAAGCCGCGGTTAAGACTCGAACTTTCCTCTCCAACCTCATTACGAGACCGAACGAAGAGCTCGTTAAGATAAACGCCCTGCTTTCGTTTTTACGGCGAGATGCCTTCCTGTTTGGTGTCTTGGGATCCTTAAATTTAAAACGCTTCGTGCAAGGGCAAAAATAAGTTTAACACTAGATTGCCGGAACGCGTCAATTTGACTCATTTACGATTTTATTGCTATATATATAGCAAAACTTAAATAANATTGACTCATTTCAGGCAAAATAGGTATATACCCAACATCCGGCAATCTAGTGTTAAAATAAAATTTTATTTTGTTTTAAAAACTCAATTTTGATGTTTGAGTCAAATTTGTTTTAAAAACTCAATTTTGATGTTTGAGTCAAATTGACTCATTTCAGGCAAAATAGGTATATACCCAACATCCGGCAATCTAGTGTTTTAAGCGTCGCCTTCGAGTTCTCACCATGAGGGTCGATACCGTTTCGGGTATCATTGTCGTGAATCGATTTATTCCGAGTCTCGACTTAGGCTTTAGTCCCTGGCTGGCAATTCGAAATACCTCCAATCGATGTCTTTCTTTCATTAATAAATCCTTTGATCTTCTGAAAACTGACATTTCTCGGGCACAACGTAGTGCGATCATTGCGGTACCTCAATTTCTGAAACGACTGCATCGAGTGTCCGGAATTAAAAATGCAGTTGATTTTATTTCTGGGATTAATTTTTCCTAGTGGGCACTGTGGGCTAGAAATTACAACGCCCTGTGTATGCACGTAGTGTTTGGAGTCCTCCCCGGAATGTAATTTTTACAGATATTTCATTTATAAAATCAACGTCACTTCGCATTTTCATGCGGCCGTGCTCCGGGGAGAAGGAAAGTGCAGAGAGAGGGGGCGTAATTTTAATTACACCCATTGTTTCAACCACTCGATGCACGAATGTTCCCAACTTGACTGCCCACAATCTAAATAAACTTTGCTGGCCACGCCACGGAGTGTTTGTTATTCCGTGCTGCGCAAGATAGCAAGTAGGTTTTAATGCAATTAGTTGAACAAATAGGGATTGAAAGGCAACAATTTGATAAAATGCTTTCATCGGGTGTCCGGAACTTCGATCATGTCGACCGGTGTGAACGGGGAATGCACGCGGTATAAAACGCGATTTTGGAAGTCTTTCAGCCCGACGATTGTCTGTTATCCCGGGATTTTTCAGCTACTCGTTCGGTACGGGGTTTCTCATTTTCGGGCCATTTAATGGCCCGTTTGTCGAGTCGATTCCCCTGGGACGTATCTCCCTAAAATTGACAAAAGCCTGCCGGACATTTTGCGTTTTTATTAACAATGCCGAGGCAATGTAAGGGCTGATAAATCCGAAATTGCGCAATAACCGGCGACCATGCCGAGCCGATGTCGCAGGGTAAAACCTGGTTCAGACTCAAGCGGTTTCTGGGAGGCGACCAACGTCGCTAAGGGAATTAAATGGCGTGGCGAGATCGCGGAAACTGAAGAAATATCTCCTTCCTCGAAGTCTTTCGCCATTACCGAGCTCGTTAGAAACCCCGGGTGAAATAGAATGGCACTCGTTACAGGAACGTGGGACACTGGAAAAATGGACACGCCTTATGCTGAAAATATTACGAGCCACGTTGCATCTTGGTGGCAACAAGAAGACCAAAGATGCAAGGCGGAAGATGAACGTAAAAATAAGAACAGCCGTAATACTGCCAAGCTGCCATTATTAAAGCGTTCATCCTCCTGGGATAAATTATCAATCTTATATAAGTATTTGGTATTATACTCATCTCTGTCGGATAAATATTTTCTTCGGATATTTATGAAGGTACTTGACAAATTGAATAATTATTACCAGGAATTCTTGAGGTTTACTTCCGCCAGGTGGCAATGCGACCATCAGATATGTCGGACCATTACGCTCGATCTTCGCTCCATACGCAATTGCACAACATCGGCGCTCGTTACGTGGTAATGCGACTACTTGGTGCATCAAATTATTCGGTTCAATATTCAAATGTAGTATTCGATTTGGCAATCCAATCAAGCATACAGATTACCCAACTGTTCGCGCAGATCCACCTTGAATCCCAATAGAAGGCGCAATACAGCCGGATCCTCGAAGGCCTTAAAGCAAAGTGAAATGCGCAGATAATGACGCCATTGATTCATTTTCCAACAAGTGGGGTAGAAATCAGGCCACTTAAATTCATAAACTCCTGGGAATTTGGGAATTTACGCGTTTCTCCACCGGTTACCAGTGGTACAAAACCTACCCTTCTAGTGGTTGCATTTCACCGTATCGAGAATCGCACAATAGTTTCCAAGCGAAATCTCGTTCGACTGTCTCATTTTTCATGCAACGTTTCCTCCCTTCCCAGGTTGGATATCTATTTTCCGTTTCCACCCTTAGCCCGACGCTGACAGCCGACTCGGTGGAGTATCTTCTGGAGGTTGAGAAGGCACCAAGGTTGCGGGCAAGACGATGCATTGTAAATTTGCCTTAAGCTTAAGAGGGCTGGAGAAAGTGGGGCGCGAATCTTCGCCGGCGCATGGACCACCCTTATAAAGGGGCGAGCCCCATCGGTACGATAAACACGTTTCCCATTGACACCGATTGAAAAGTACAGTTTCGAAGTGCGCGCCGTTACGGCTCCCGAGGCGCCCCTGGCGGCGAAGAAGCGGAACTTTATATACGAGCTGGCGGAATCCCACCCGAGGTGAGGAAAAGACACGGGACGAGCAGGGAGCCCCTCTAAATCGGTCCATTTCCATGCAAACCTGAACTTGCGGCTACCACGGCGAAGATTCTTCGTCGACTTTTTCATTAGAGTACAGAGATGAGTTGGAAGGTTGGTCACGGGTAGGGTCACGCGATCGCGTCCTGTGCTGCCTCCTGGTGGCTGGTGCGGGTGGCTAACGTCCTTGTCACCTGTTACCCCTCAGTGGCGGAACAACTCATATCTGCCAGAAATGAGTTCCCCTATATATCGCGACCCCTGGCCGCGATCCAGCTCCCGGATTGGGCAAGGCCGAGTCCAATCCGGGAGCCGGGTCCGGCCACCGGTCACGGCCTGGACCGACGGACCGGCAGTACACCCGGATAAGCCGCCGTGATAAGACACCGCGATCAGTTTAGAGAATGGCGAGGGACGTATTACGTGCTACGTTCCGAATTCAAACCAACGTGGCGTGAAATATTTCACAAGGATCGACGACATTCTCGTGCATAACGAGGTTCAGGGGGAATTCCGTAAATGGCGGGAAAGTGCACGCGCAGTTTCCGTGCCGGCACGCGGGAGAATCGAAATCAAGACGGTCAGGGCGACACAGTGATCACGGGTCGCGAGTGCCAAGGATTAAATATCGTTCGACGAAGGAAGAGGAAGTGGAAGCAGCGAAGGTAGAGGAAGCGGAAGCAGAGGTGGAATGCAGCCAGAGCCAACTTCGGGGCGGAGGCAGACGGAGTCGAGGCCAGAAACCCTAGGTCTCCTTAGGGAGGGATCTCCTAGGGGAGTAACGCACGAAGCAGACGAAACGTCCCGTCGGTGAGTCTAGAAATTTCGTTCCTCTGATCTCCTCATGTCGCGGGACAAAAGGTCCGTACCGGCACGGGGGTCAGTTGTAAGTTATGTTATTTGTCGATTTATCTGAAGGACCGCGAGTCGACGGGACGACCTCTCGCCGACTCGCGAGTGGTCGCGCGGATTTTCTTTGTTCGTTGTGTGTAAATTTAGACTAGGGATAGACTTCTCCCGGGTCCACGGTAGATCTCGTTTCGCGTTCCTTTGTCGGACGCCGGGAAGTCGGACGACCCTCCGACTTCGAGGCCACCGGTTTCGCGGAGTTTCATCGCTTAACTCGGAAAAGACGCGGGAAAAGGGTCTCGCGAGGAGCTGGACCCGAGTCGGAGGTGGCCTTTTGATGTTTTAGCAGGTCATCTTAGAGCCGCCGCCTCGACGAGGGGCGGCTTCAGGGATTTCAGGAACTTTCGGCCAAGTCTTCTACTACCCTGGGGCCGCAGTGCAACCTGGGCTTGGCTTTTCTCTATTGTTGAAATTGTGGAGTATCGATGTCAAGTAGAGTCAGTGGCTCGTTTTAGCGATGTATAAATTAATCAGCTGAGGATGTTTTCAGCGTTTTCGACGGTAGGTGCATCTTCCTGTGGCCGCGATCCTTGCTAGCCGTCACCCTTTGACTCCTTCAAGAGCGAGTCGATCGGGTCGGGGCCAGAAGGCGTGGTAAATTGTAACTTTGTGAATTCCTTCGATTGGCTCCTAGTTCCGATTCCATGTATTCGTTTCATTTTTTTTTTTTTTTTCATTCAACCAGCGATGGCAATCGATGGGACGTTTGAATGCGAGAACTGAACTCAGGGGTCGGAGGCACCCGGGATGCGCTTCTTAGGATTAGGCTCTTTGCCCTCGGGTGGAGTGTGAGAGAACCTTGGAGCGAGTGTGTTGGAACAAATGTGGTTGTTCTTTTAGATATAGCTAGGGAGGTAGGATAGTTGTCTGGAGTGAATGACTACATGTAAGCAGGCAGGACCAGGGCGGGATCTCTTCCCGGGGTATTGAGAGGAGATCCTGGACCCTGGGGTACTTATCCATCGTTCGCCCTTCCAAAAGAGCGGAGGATGTCCGTCCTGCGCCCGGGGTTCTACGCCGAGAGGAAAAATTACTTTCCGAAAAAAAAAAAAGAAATTCTTGTAATCTATTTTTCGCTAATACTGCGAATGGTTCGAGACCAATTTTCGATATAAAATTCTTTTCGCGAAATCGCTTCCGCCTGGTATTATCTTGTGATTGTTCGGGTCGAAGCTCTGATTCTTCTAAAATCAATTTTATTGGAGCCATGGAATTTCTTGAACAAGAAACTTCTGGATTGCCGCGAGTAATTAATTTTAGTCTGGAAAGTAAATTATTCTCTCAGGGTCCTCCCGGACGCCCGCGATTACGAAAATGGAATGAAATTAATTAGACCGCACTTGGGAATACGGATAAATGTGCAATACGCCCGGACTACGCATCCTCGGTTCGTAGGTCGTCGTTTTGCTAGCTTTTGGATTTGCTCGCGAAGTGATTTTTTTTTAATACGAAAATTCAGGGAATTGCCAAGCGTTCGAGACGTAGAGGGCTCTGCCCGAAGAGACTGCAAGAGCCGAAGAGGCTATATGCCGAAGCGGCCCCTTAAGAAGAGGGCAACTATGATGGTCTTCCGATCTTTCGAACGGACAGCCATCCATTTTTTGGCCACGTTGTCCCTCCTATTTTTTTCTATGTCACTTTGTCAGGATTGAGGGAAACGAGACGACGAACGATCATTTCAATTATATATTGTCGATTCTACATTTAAATAGATTTTTTCCTACTTAGCGATATGAAAAATACCAATTCAGTCAATTTAATGAGATCAATCTACCATTAATATTCTTGACTTTTAGTAACTTATTCTCTGTTTACTCTCCGACTTCCTGGATTTTTCTGAATGTTCTGCTTTACCTGTTGTTTTGTGCCCCTTTCCAGTTTCAGGTGGATCGCAATAAGATCCGTTTCTTTTCAAGTCATCATGTGGTAGTTCATCGCCGCAGATCTTGCTGGATTTGTTGGTAAGAGATGTTAAACGATGTTTGTTATCACGGAGATAAATTGGGATCAGAGATGAGGAGGATCCTTGAATTGACCCCTCATTGGGGGGTATCAGGTGGCAAGGGCGTTAGCAGTCCACATCCTCCACCGGGGGGCAGCACAGGGCGCGATCACGTGACTGTCCGTGAGCAATCTCCCAACTCACCTCTGTAGAGTATTTTTATAAAGTATTTTAGAGTATTTTATTAGAAGAAAAAAATTTCACTTCAGCGGTGGCTCGAACTCCCGATGCGCCATCTTCGGTCCCCGGGTGTCACTAGGTTCAACGGTTCCACTAGTTGCAACCTCCCTTCTCTCGAAGTACGACAATTCCGTTACGTTTTAAACTAACGCCATTTTTCACCGGGCGTAATACCTTTCAAGAGCAACTATAACGAAGTGAAAGGGAGAAAAGTAAGGGCCCGCGTGATAAATCGACGCGCAAAGGCAACGTTCGCCCGGAGACGTCACGCAGCGCCAACATGGCGGCGCGACGCGTTCCTCGCCACCTCAAGTTTTAGTAAATAGAAATAAAACCCAAGCAACGAGAATTTGGTAGAGGTGAAGATTTTATACGAACCTCCTAATGGGAGCAACATTAAAAAGCCGCCGAACGGACAAGTAGGTGTAATTAATTCCAAGGTATTGAAATTCCGAGCTTTAAAAATTGTCAAGTGCCACTTCGTTCCTGTATTACGGCACGGTGGAGTCTCGCGTGGGTTTTCGAAAATTCTCTTTCCGATTTATTCATCGTATATTTCGCGGATATCAGGCCAGTGTTCTGGGAAGACTGGGCGTCTTTGATTCAACGGCGAACGCTCTTCTCTCCGGTAGGTAAAAAGGGTTCGAAACGTAGCTCCTTATGGCGTCAGGGCAAACGAAATCGCAGATAATTCAATGGCCGATGGTATACCAGAGTTAACCGATGGGCTCTTCCGCCTACTCGTTCACGCCCGCCTGGCATTCGCTTCGTGGGAGCCGCCGGCCTTCGAAGAACTGCGATAAAGCGCTTCTGGGAAGCATCTCACATCCGGGCGCGCTCTCTGGAACCCGTAACTCTATATCCCTGGATAGTTATCGGAGCGTCAATTAGTCCCGGCCTCGTGAGTGCACCGGCGAGTCGGCACTGCATTCGCGTCCTTGCAGTCGAATTGCATCGGTCAGGTGACGGCCGAGAGAGAAATTCCGAAAACTCGCGTCTCATCACATTAAGGTGAAGTGAAACCCCCTTCAAATCAGTCGATTCTAATACAACACTTTTTTTTACGGGTAAAAGACCAAACTGTCCGAAACTTTGACACATCACTCCTGATCATCTAAGAATTGTCCTGACACATTGAAAATTTGGATTTTTGAACAAAATCTTTTAACTCAGCCCAGACAAGAACCAAAATGGCGTCGAGTTCTCATATTTCGATCGATATACAATTATCGAAGGCTCTGATATCAGAAACTAAAGGGTCAGAGAAAAATAAAAAGACACCTCGTGTAACGTAACATTTTTCGTACATACTTAATGTTTAAATCTAAATTCCAACTTGATAAAAGTGTTAATTTCGTCCATACTCTGATTTTTTATTTACTTACGTTTTGGCTGGGGACCATACATCATGATTTTTTACCACTGTATAAATTATGATGTATTAGCAGGCACCGTATGAAGTATAATATACTTATAGTGGACGAACAAATTAGGACATAAATATAGAGAACTTACATTATCTATGGTATGCATAATAAAAATATCCCGTGAATATGTATGTAAATCTTTTTCACGCCTATATTTTTAGTACATATATCATTGAAGTCTAGATAGCCTGTTATAGAAATCTAAACTATTCGAAAATGTTAAATTGATAGTTTGTATTCAGATTAATGATTGTATTGAGCTATATATATCTTACATACGTTCAATAAACATTTATATAAGATTAATTTACGGATATTCCACGTTCCGCGGTGCCTGGGTGCTCTCGAAGAAAAAATTGCCGTTAGATACAGCAGATATTAGACAGTCTTTAAATTATAATATATATATTATATATATTATTATTATTTTTTATATTTTTATTTTTATATTATATATGGTTATAACGAATCCAGGGGATTTTTGGACTGTTACTTCCATCTTTTCATAATCATTGAACTGAAATCACCCGTGGGGAATACAATTTCCTACAAGTCTCAATGTAGAGTACAACAAACAACATAAATATCGTAACGTGAGATTCGGATAGTCTATCTGTTGTGCGGTGTAACATACTTCTTTTTTACCGACGTCGAATCAATTTCTCAACGCCTTTCATATCAAATACCTTGACGCGGTGACGAATCCCATTAATTAAACAAAAGTCCGGAAGGTTAATCATTTTACACCCAGAAAATTAAAGGTAAATTAGGAACGCAGCGCGTAGGTGGACACGGTGCACACCTAACCTGGTTAACCCAACCTGGTTAACCCAACCTAGTTAACCTAGAAGGGCTGCAATAAGCTCGATGAAATTGTCCTAAATTTCACCTGGAATTTGTTTCCTCAATCGAAAATACGTTTTGATGGAGTGGAAACGTGCGCAGGACTGAAAATATATTTCGTTAATTCGGGCGCCAGGATGCCACGAAACGAATGAAGAGCACCCAGCGTCGATGGAGTTTTTTTCATTATTGCGGGAATACAGTCCCCACAGTTTCTCTCCTTCCCCATTCCGGAAATGCGCACGCGAAGAGGGGCTTGATTTTTGTTGAATTTAGAGCGAGACGTCCACAGAATTAGGGGGGCATTATATTTTATCCGCGTCTTCGCTTCGTTACATCTGTCCTTTGGGGGAACTTTTAGAGGCGGGAGGAGATTGGATAGAAGACGCGCCTCTCATTCGTTTTTCACGTTTACGAATAAAGACGCTAATAACGCGTTACCTTTCGCGAGATACGTCAGGAAACGGCGATATTCGATAATTCAATTTGCCTTGGTAAAATCGCACCGGCCTGTAGGCTGCATTAATGAATAGCGAATACGCGAAGCATGAAATTCTACGAGTATTCCCGGTTCTTCCCGGTGAACGGGAAAGGAGGACATGCCTCGAGCTTAGACAATGGATTCTGTTTGAGACCTGAATGATAATACAGTTATCTGTACATATCTCCGTCAAAATTATCATATTTAATTCGTGCACGTAGATGTACGTTGATAACAATTGCCAGGATATCAGGCACAGGCTTAAGGTGAAGTGAAACATCCTTCAAATCAGTCGATTCGAATACAACACTTTTTTTTAAGGGTATTAGACCAAACTGTCCGAAACCTTGACACATCACTCCTGATCATCTAAGAATTGTCCTGACACATTCAAAATTTGGATTTTTCAAACAAATTTTTTAACTCAGTCCAGGCCAGAACCAAAATGGCGTCGAGCTCTCATATTTCGATCAATATACAATTATCGAAGGCTCTGATATCAAAATCGAAAGGGTCAGGACAATTTTACGACAATTTAGAACACTCTGGTAATCGATAAACTCGTATTTGAACGGGATAAATGCAAAAAAAGTGTTGTATGCGCTTCTATGCCAAAACGATGGTAATACGAGGTCTCGGAGTGAAAATTTAATTGACCTGGAAATCACAGATGGCGCAGGGGGTCCCTCCGCAGTCAATTAGGGCCCCAGAAGGCATGAACCCGGAGGATTTCTGGAGTTTTACTTCGATTTCTTTATAATTATTATACAAACACGACAGGTGGAATATGCCATTTGGTACAATACACAAGATAATTCGACCCAGCTGTCAATATAAAAACGAACGTAGGTATTTAGAAAAATCTTCTTTATCGACGTTGATCAAGTTCCTCGACGTGTTTCACTTCACCTTAATAATATGAGTTAAACCTGCCCCTCGTAATCTCCATTTTACCCCACGTGGATGGGATAGAGTTAAATTTCTCCAGGAAGGATCCAATTTTTGCGAGAAGCGATACTTACGAGCATGGCCGCGGCGATGGCGCATGAAGGGATCGTTCGTCGAAAATTCGAAGGAAATGTCACAGAGTACCAGAACTTAAAGGTTCGCGAACCCCATCCAGCCCCGAAAAACCCCATAAGCCCCCCCATCACGTTGACGAGCAAAATGCTCTCATTTACAGGCACCCACGACCATCGCGCAGCTTCCCTTCCTCGCGGCGATCTTAAGGTGAAGTGAAACCCCTTTCAAATCAGTCGATTCGAATACAATACTTTTTTTTAAGGGTATTCGACCAAACTATCCGAAACTTTGACACATCACTCCTGATCATCTAAAAATTGTCCTGACACATTCAAAATTTGAATTTTTTTACAAAATTTTTTAAATCAGCCCAGACCAGAAACAAAATGGCGTCGAGCTCTCATATTTCGATGAATATACAATTATCGAAGGCTCTGATATCAGAAACTAAAGGGTCAGGACAATTTTACGAGAATTTAGAACACTCTGGTAATCGATAAACTCGCATTTGAACAGGATAAAGGCAAAAAAAGTGTTGTATGCGCTTCTATGCCAAAACGATTGGAATACGAGGTCTCGGAGTGAAAATTGAATTGACCTGAAAATCACAGATGGCGCAGGGGATCCCTCTGCAGTCAATTAGGGGCCTAGGAAGCATGAATCCAGAGGATTTCTGGAGTTTTACTTCGATTTCTTTATAATTATTGTACGAAAACGACAGGTGGAGTATGCCATTTGGTACAATACCCAATATAATTCGATACAGCTGTCAATATAAAAACAAAGGTCGGCAACGTAGGCACTTAGAAAAATCTTCTTTATCAACGTTGATCAAGATCCTCGACGTGTTTCACTTCACCTTAACAACGCCGACCTCAATTTCCGCAGTTTCCTCGGTCTCGCATTGTAAGCACCGCTATCCGGGGGCGATCTCTTCCGCGAGTTTCACCCTCGTAGGTGGAATCCAATTTCGGGAGGGAGGGAATATTTACAAGCACGGCGGGAGCAATGGCGCGTGAGGGGCCGAGGTGGGGGACAAACTGCAGAGAGATGCAGAGAGATGCAGAGAGATGCGGAGAGATGCAGCGGGACGCGAGCGGATGCAGGAGGATAGGGGGGACCGTGGGAAGCTTCGGAAGCTGGGTCCTGGAGTCCATGGATGCCTTCTGGACCCGGAGGCGAGCTTTGCTCTGCTCGGCTTGGATCTCCGTACGTGTCCCGGAAATGGTCGAGTGGGCCAATACGGGGTAATACGTAACGGGGCCGCAACGCGAGTGCGTGGAACTCGAATCGTGCCGACTCGTTTACCGCATAAATGATCGTGTTATTTGAATAATGCTCCCGCTCGGCCAAATTGCCGCAGCTGCATTGATCCTCCGCGGTGCGGCCTTCCCCCGCGTCCCCTCGGCCGGACCCTCGCGGCTCGTCCTCGTCCGATTGTTGCTCTTGTTCGGCACAAATGCGGTGCTTACGCCGCTCAACGGCACTTCACTCGCGATTCCGCGCCACCCGTCCGTCAGCTCGCGTCGTTAAACATCATAGACGCCATCCAAATGCCAGAACCGCGTCCCTGTAGGCTAAAGCCGCGTTTGATGGGCACCATGGTGGTAAGCGCTCGCTCGCCCATCGATGCTCGCTTGTCGATCGGTTTTGTTCAGTTTCCGGGGGAAAGGAACTTTTTTTTCCCGCGTTTGTTGGGTCAGCACCGGGTATTTGTACATGTACCCGGGAGGTTACACGGGATATGTCGGTGTTCGATGCATTTTTACTGGAATTTAATGATACTCGTACCGTGTAAGTAACTGTGCCAGGTTTATCGAGGCGGATTCAATTAACACTCGGCCCACGATTTCTATTTTAGCACACATGGTCGCTCTTATGGGAATATTTCCCCGCGCGTATCGCGCCCCATAGGACCGATAACTCTCCCCTGGGAACCGAGGAACTTAATTCACCCTCGTAATCACGACGTTCGTGGTTCTTATAACCGCTCACTCCGCACGCATGCAAATGAGACCCTCCGAATGTGGCATTATTTCGGTTAAATGTTTCAGGGATGTGGTATGACGCATTTTTGGAAACTGAGTTGGTGGTATTGCGGGCAGAATTTTTTTTATTAAGTTGCTGTTTGTGGAGTTTATGGACTTCTAGGGAGGGTGAGAATGAAAAATCATGCAGGGGGGGGACGTTAAGTTTGCTGGGGATTCAAATTATGCTTTAAGGATAGAGGTGCAATGCAGAATTCACTGTTTATAGGCGGGAGATGTTCCTGGAAGCCTCTTAGGAACTTGTTTGACAGAGGGCATCTTTCCTCGAGAAAGGATATTACTTTTCATTAACCCATCCAGAGGGTATGACTTTATTGCAGGGCGTACGCAAATTCTGGTCAGATGGGCCCGGTTATTATCCAGTACGCATTACGCGATGTAAAACACTTTATAGCTCCGGCGAAGCAAGCATTAAGCCAATAATAAGACGCTACTCTGTATAATAAATTTCTGTTAACAATACATTGGGTGCTCCGCCACCCCAATGATAACAGTGAATTTATGCAGGGGGTAANGTATTTTCATCGTCTTTAAGTGGCCTCCCAGAACGTGGGGCATCTTCGATATCAAAATTGCCGGATCGAAATTTTGCAAACCAGTTTTGACCGTGACGTTCTGTCAATACATCTTCTCCATACACATTGGATAATTTTTTTCTTGCTTGAACAGCATATTTACATTTTCGATAGTAAAAAAGTAAAATATGCCGAAAATGCCGCTTTTCACTTTCCATATTTGAAAGGGTACCAACCAAAAACTACTGCGTAGAATCAATCAAACTTTTCACAAGCAAGCTTTGCTAGATCAGCTGCCAAAATATATAATGATTATGCGGCTTAAGTGTGAAGTTAGCCGTGAAAAAAAAAATTAAGTCCTCTGTTGGGAAACAACGAAATTACTTTCCGAACAACCCAATACTTGACCGGAATTTTGAGTCGCGCTCCCATAAATTTAAATATAAAATCGTAAATCGCGAATTTTCCAAAATTTGAAACGTACCTTTCATGAACATAAGAAAGGGCTCCGTGTCATGGGAAATTAAATATCCCCTTGCAAGGCTGAACAATTTCCGCGGGGAATATTAATTTTCGAGCTTCTATTTCAAAAAGCGGTGATATTAAAATGATTTCGACGAGGGTGCGCGTTTCCGGTTTCCCATTAACTCGTTCGCTCCCAGCCGTCACATATGTGTGACACATCAGTAGCAAACGTGGTAGAGCCTGGTAACGAACGAGTTAAACGAGAGAAACTTCTTTGAAGTTAAAATTAATCGAGCACTGGTCAGCGACGGTACAATTAGCATCTCCGGACTTTTCATACATGCATTGTATGCATACGCCTCCCAACAACGACATTTTTTAAATTCATTTAAATTAACAATCGAAGACATTCACATATGTAATTAACCCCGTGCAGTTATTAAGTCCATCGTAAGAACAATTCACTTTTCATTGGACGACACTTACAATTAGTCTCTTCCGTTCACTCGCCGTTCGTTGCTCTTTCGATCTAATTGGCCCACGTGCTCATTTGCTCGGCATTTTCCGATTCTGCGCGAATACGTCGGAAAATTGCTGACCCAGCTCGTTATCCCTTTCGGCTTATGATGTGTCCATACCCAACCCAGTCCTTTGAGCTTCATACAGTTGCACCTGCAAGCGAACTTCCGATTCATCCAAATACGCGTCACTTGCCTCTCACATTTCGAACTTAAGTCAGCGATAACATTTATTATCATATATATTATCATAATATAATCCTATACACTAGAAGTGTCTCTTACGCCCATAAAATTCGAATACGCGCAGAAAAGAAAGCGTCTCGATACGAGATACGTAAATAATCCTTAACTCCAAAAAATCATCCCCGGCGAGATTTAATTCACAGTCCCTGATGTACATTTCCCGATTTCAAAGGAACGATTAGTCGACCCGGTGCACCTAGTTCAAGGGGCAAAGAAAAATGGAAAAAAAAGAAAAGAAAATCCGTTCTCCGAAAATTGACACTCGAACGGCCCATTACCGCGGCATTCGGCGCGCGGGGTTTGTTTTGGCGTTGCTTAAAAAATGCACTAATTGCCGGCCGACTGAGTACCGTGATTATCCACCGAGCTCTCTTTCCGGGGATGCTTTGCCCCCGGTGCTTTTCGTGCCTCGCTTTAACGAACGGGAACGTAGAACGCGTGTTTCTCCGCTAGGGAGTGGGATGTGCCGCTGCAAAGGGAGAGAGAAATGGGGAAAAAGGCGGAAACAGAGAAAGAGACCAGAGAAGAACGGTGTCAAGTGGGGTGACGCGTACATTTGGTGCACTCGTTTACTCCCCGCGAGGACTCATCGAAAGTCTCACTCCCTGCGTCCTGAAAAAAAAAAAAAGAGAAATGTGTATATTTATACACATATATACGTATGTGTGTATAAATCTCGAGACTTTTATTCCTCTCTGCGCCGATAAGCGACACGGCCCTCGCGTTATTACGACTTTTATTAACTCCGGGCTTTACGAGCGTCTTTACGATCGCACCTCCCTCGAAACGCAACCCCGGAAAAACGGGCCGAGCCCTTAACGGCTGTTCCCTACGTGCTCATCCACTCGCGCCCTGTTTCCTGCCTGTGTCGATCGGCATCAAGATTTGTTGCGACTGCGTGTAATAACGATTAAACGACGCCGAATGGCCCTGCACTCGTCGATTTGTCGAGGAAACGCGACGCGAAATAGACCTTACTGCCACGAGGTCCCTGGGTCACGACATACGGCACTGACGTGCACTCATTACGTCGTTACTTTTATGACACGTGGTTGCCGTACCGACGTGGAGGGGGATTCTATGATCCTTTGTTAACGTGCCTCGAGTACTCGTTATGGGTATTTACATCTTTCATGGCAATAAGATAGGGAAATTTGTGGAATAAGAGTACCTGTCATGTAATCGCGTGAATTTTGGATTTATTGTAACAGCGCGGAATTTTTATTTCAATTAGGCACGGGAGGCTGATAGTTTAATTTGGTTTTCGAGATTCTTCGATTTGTCAGGAACACGTTGAATTTGTGAAACCAAGAGGCTTTGGCATTGAAGCGCCGTCGACCGCAGTTGGTACTTGAGGGGGTGGCTAAGGAAACCCTCGTGGTTTCCTCGGCTTTCCGGAAAGAGGAAACTCCAGATCAACCTAGGGCATAATTATACGCGTAAACATGGACAAATTGCGAGATTTCAAGTCGAGGACTAAGATTTACCCTCAGCGAAATGCTTCGTTTCACCCCCTTACGCGGTTTATCGCTTCTTCTTCCATTCCGTGTTTATTTCACTATTTATCCAAAAAGACGGAGAATAAAAATCGTAGAAAAATGTACAATGTGCCCTGAGGAAAAAAGCATTCATTGAACGAAAGACTAATTATTTGACTCAAATGAACGTTCTTTGAATTAACAAATTATCTCTTTGGTACTATCGAATGAAATATTTCTTTAGTTCAATGACATTTTTTTTTCAGGGTGCTTTGATCAATATACATACTTTTTAATTGGGATCCTGTAATCGGGCATTAAAATGCGACTCATGATTCGCATCCGGGTTCATCCCTGCGGAATGGACGAGGGAGGGAAATCACCCTCCAGGTCTCACCGGCGAATGGAAAAGAAAAGGGCGTAAATTATTCCCGAACCGCAATTGTCCTTCCCCGGTGTGACTTATTATTCGGAATTAATTTCCCGCGTCGTTACTTATCATTCGAAATTAATTCTCCCCTTTGCCTCGCCCCTTTGACTTCAATCCCTGGAGCTTGCAACCCCTGATGAAGGTGTCGACGCAGGCGTTCCGGCGTCTGCATCACGCTAAATGCGCAAAGTTTCCTCGCCACAATCGCACGTAGAAACAATGTCCCTTAACTTCCGGTCGGCGCGCGGATTCTACGCAAGTGGAACGTGCACGATGCACGCGGACAAAAAGGCTCGAACTACCTAATGGGAATAGTTACCGGCAAGTTTGGTCAGGAATTAGACACGAAAAGCTCTCGATAGCGATCTGACAATCGAGGGTGTATCGAGGATAAGAATCGTTAGATCGTAGATTAATGTACCTCCGTCCTTTGACAGGTCCATCGTAACTTTTGTGATAGGAATGCCTGAAATCGCTCTAAATCTGACTTCCCTGATTTTAATGAATCATACGTTTTTAATGAAAACTAATATGACCAATTACGTCGAGATTTTATTACAAAATAAAGAATTAATATCTGGGATGCTTCGAGAGAGGTCCAAGTATATATGGCGCTTTCTTGACTAGCCGGCCCCGAGCTTTAACTCATCAATTCTAAGTTAACCCTAAACCTACTGACAATTTCTACTCACAAGGAAACATTCCCAAGTGTCCGCCCCCGATCTTATTGATTTTCATACATGTTGAACAACAGAAAAATCTAAGAGACACATGTTTTTTTATATCTCCAATGGTCCGCATTTAAGGGGTGAAACAACCTCCCAAAGTTTGGCAAAAATTCTATTTTTATATTAATTTTCGTAGAAGCAGTGGAAGGATTTCGACGAAACTTGGCATAAACGTATTCTGTATAAAGACGGTGAAGATACAATATTGTCCAGGAATGCTACACCACCTCAAAGGGGTGAACTACCCTTCGGGCGATATTTTTTTGTGACATCTATTAAACAAGCACTCCTACTTAAGTTCCACTTACACCATATGATTGCTCACAAAAAATGAAGAAATACGTGTTTTTTGCTTTTTACCAATTTACTTTTTACACATCGGTTGTAAACAATGAATGTAGGTGGTATACGGGTATATTTCAATTAGCTGCATTGGGTTATATCGTGACCAGTTCATTGTACATAAATCTTGTGAACGTGCTAATTCCTCAAAATGTCGTTGGTTTTCATAACATACAATTATTTGTAAATAAATTTAAAATAAAGTTTAAGAGACTAAAATAGTTTCGCAACAAATCCGATGACGCAGTCATCACCTGTTTCCAACTAGTAATACAATTTCCTTGGTGAGGCGGTAAAATTGGGTTTTTACTGTTTCTACGAAAATAGAATTAGCGACATTCGTTCACCCCCCCTTCATTGTTTACAACCGATGTGTAAATGTTTATTGGTAAAAAGCAAAAAGCACGTATTTCTTCATTTTTTGTGAGCAATCATATGGCGTAAGTGGAACTTAAGTAGGAGTGCTTGTTTAATAGATATTACAAAAAAATGTCGCCTGAAGGGCAGTTCACCCCCTTAGGGGGTTGTAGCATTGCTGGACAATATTGTGTTTTCATCGTCCTTATACTGAATACGTTTATACCAAGTTTCGTCGAAATCCCTCCACTGCTTCTACGAAAACTATTATAAAAATCTAATTTTCGCCAAACTTTGGGGGGTTGTTTCGCCCCTTAAATGTGGACCATTGCAGGTATAAAAAAAAACACGTGTCTCTTAGATTTTTGTGTTCTTCAACATATATGAAAATCAATAAGATCGGAGGCGGACGCTTGGGAATGTTTCCTTGTCAGTACCATTCGAAAACGATCGTCTGATCGGCCGGTGGGACGCTTAGGGTTAAAAGACGGAATCGCGAGCGAAACGCGTCAGTTATCAGCTAGCATTGAAAGTGCACGCCCAGTCGAGACCATGGCCGTCGAATTTCTCCCCCAAAGGGCGAAACGCTTCCCGAGGCTCCCGTTAATTTCGCAGGGGCATTTTCGCCCAAGCAGATTCGCACCTCTACAGAGTCACTACCAAAAGGGCTTTCCGGACAAATCGACGCGTCCATTGCTCGGTGCATCGGCAAGCGCTATATTGAAGTGCAGCCAAGTGAAGTCGCCCCTCGACGGGTGTCCCGATCGGGGGCGGAAATTATTTTTCGAAATTTCGCGCCCCGTCTGTTGGCAGGCCGGCGACTCGTCCCGCCGTAACTATTAGTGGGACGGTTTAATTAGCTTGCCGCCGAGGACTGCGGAATAAAACCAAATGCACTGACGGAATTATACCGAGCGAGTTGCTCGCCTCCACTGCGCTAATTACGAGCCGCGGGAGCGAGCGAGAGAGGCGAGCGAGGGACCAATTCCCACGCGGGAGGGAAAGGGACGGTGCGATGCATCGCTTTTGCAGCGATGCGTTTCGAAGCGCGAATTTTAATTGGCCTTCGTTGCGCATCGAGCCGAGTATTAATGGAAAAGCTTCGCCGTTCACCGGGAGATTGCGGCGCGAGACGCGACGCTTTTCCGGTCCTCCTGTACGCGGGTCCATTTCAACCGGGATGCTGCGGCCCCTTTTTTATCCGATGGTTGACCTTGTTCCACGCACGAGATGCAGTCCGAAACACGGTGCAAATGTACATAGAGAAGTTGGCAAAACACATATAAGTGCCATCGAATTCTGCATTTTTCTCATTTTGAGGGGGATCCTTTATTCTTCGAGACCGTCGACTCGAAGGTATTCCAAAAAACGATCCTTTACTTCTTGGATACTTACGGTGAAATGAAACACGTCGAGGAACTTGATCGACGTCGATAAAGAAGATTTTTCTAAATGCCTACGTTCGTTCTTATATTGCCAGCTGGGTCGAATTATATTGGGTATTGTACTAAATGGCATACTCTACCTGTCGCTTTCGTACAATAGTTATAAAGAAATCGAAGTAAAACTCCAGAAATCCTCTGGATTCGATCGGATTTTGAATTCCTTAATAAAGCATTTATTACGAATAGTATAAAACAATAACGATATAATAGATAAGGTTTAGAAGAAAGATATTAGTGTTATTAAGGAAAAAATCGTGTAAAGTTAATTAATTTACAAGTATACAAGCTTAATTAGGGAAACAAGATGTAGGCGTACCTGGATTTAATATAATCCACCAATAGAAGAGACTGATCTCTTTCAATCGACACTTGACTTTGAGAATGGAATTGGATGATGCTGCGGACGTATTCGCAGGGACTCGTCTGAACTGAACTGGAACTGGAACTGAAACTGAACTGAATTCGCGCTCTTGAGACATGAGCCCTTTTAATGGGGTTCGTCTTTCCTTTCAGTGACCTAATCGATGGAGTGAGATTTCAAGACGTCTAAACATCGATATCTTTAGTTTGATAATCGATCGGTTTGTCATGCCGTCTAAATTGATATCAGTACGCCGTCTTCCGATTTCCCTTTACAGTTTATAAAATCTTAGTCTAAATACGCGGGACGCTCGTGATTCAGCTCCAACGAGTGATAATAAAACTCGTTAGTACTTAAAGCTAGAGATAATCTATCGGGTGGGATACGTGGGACGTAACACCATCGTTTTAGCATAGAAGTGCATAAAACACTTTTTTTGCCTTTATCCCGTTCAAATGCGAGTTTATCGATTACCAGAGTGTTCTAAATTGTCGTAAAATTGTCCTGACATTTTCGTTTCTCATATTAGAGTCCTCCATAATTGGATATCTTTCGAAATATGAGAGCTCGGCGCCATTTTGGTTCTGGCCTGGGGTAAGTTAACAATTTTTTTTTTTAATCTAAATTTTGAATGTGTCAGGACAATTCTTAGATGATCACGAGTCATGTATCAAAGTTTCGGATAGTTTGGTTCAATACCCTTAAAAAAAAGTGTTGTATTCGAATCGAATGATTTTAAGGGAATTTCACTTCACCTTGAACCTCACACCAAAATTATGATTTTAGCCAACGTGTACTCGCATAAACATGTACGCAACATGTAAATGTCTCTCTTTAAGAAGGGAATTCACGTTCCGTTTTCCTTCCGATTATTATCAATCGCAAGTACCTACGCGAGAACATGGTAAAGTGCCAACTTGGGTATTTAACCCATTCGTTACCTTGGAGGAGATATCTCGCGACCCAATACTGGCCGATTAACGCTTTTGACGAGATATCTCGTGACCCGGTAGTAGCCGATTAACGCTTTTGACGAGATATCTCGCGACCCGATACTGGCCGATCAACGCTTTTGACGAGATATCTCGCGATCCGGTAGTAGCTGTATTTATTTCTTCCTTTTAGCTATACGAATAGAATTAGTTATAAAATATATTCATCTAGAATGTCAAAATATTGGTTCTAGAAAGCTAGATTATCGTCAAAAGCGTTAATCCGCTACTACCGGATCGCGAGATATCTCGTCGAAAGCGTTGATCGGTCAGTATCGGGTCGCGAGATATCTCGTCAAAAGTGTTAATCGGCCAGTATTGGGTCGCGAGATATCTCGTCGAAGGTAACGAAAGGGTTAATCGGCAAATCGATGATGTGACGATTGAATGATACATTCTTGTCAACTTTTTCTGGATTTTAAATAACATAAAAATGGATGCGTCCTTGTCATTGTAGAGTTGTCCTCCCAGTAGAGATTAAGTACTGGAGATGAGTTTCGCTGATCTCTCAACTTCTTTCGCTACGTCATATCCTTCCCAGGAATCTGGCCGAGAATATCGTTACGACAGTATCTAACTATTACCTCGTAACTCGAGTTTTAATGATATCAACTGATACTCCCCGCGAAGGCAATTCCACCTGTTCTTCTCCACCGGGTAGTTTTACATTCGCTTTTCGCGCGGGGGCTTTAAACGGGCGGCCGCTTTACGGAAGGTCCGTTATTAAAGAGGCCGGGGATATTTCCAGGTTTTTCAGAAAGCGGGAACGAGAGGGCCGAATCCACGGAGCGCAAAAGAGAGGGTCAGGACTCGACGCGGAGTTTCCGCCGAAAGTGCCTTTCGAGGGCCTCGAAGTTACTCGAGAACAATGGAAAATAGCAACTCCTACTTCCGCCGCACAGGAACTCTCTTTGAACGCGAACCTACCGGATAATATCGCAAATACAGGGCCTCCCTTTCCCTCGATTTCCCTCTCAAAGGGTTTCCTCAAATTCTAACTAGTCGCTCTTACGTCGTACGTCACTCTCCGTGAAAAAAGTTTGTCACTAACAAGGAAGGTACCTGAGGTGTCCCCCTCCGATTTTGTTCATTTTTAAATATGTTATAGAGGACTGAAATCTAAGGGACCCGTGTTTTTTTTTATTGGCGGATAAACACTTTTAGGGGGTGAAATCAGGCTTCAATGTTGGCCGTGCAAGGGGGTGAGTTGGCTGTTTCATATAGAAGCATTCGACCGATTTTCATAAAACAACCGTTAACATGTAGGGAATGAAGAATTATGAAACATGCATTTGGAATTTTTCTAAAAAATTCATTTTTAAGGGGTGAGCCACCCCTTTGAATACTTCTTTTAC
>NW_019394735.1:0-45073 GCF_000612105.2 Orussus abietinus
GTTAGATGGGTCAGAGACGCTCCACAGTAATACTAAAATAATTTTCATTAATTGTTTTGGTTTATAAATATTTATTTTCTTCAGGAAATCCATTCTGCCCCTCGAGCGATTCGAATTCCGCGCTGCTCCCACCGCTAGTACGCTGCGCGGCCGGAGAGGACAGTGCGGACCAGGTGCAAGCCATCGATGGAGTCCAGTGTATGTACTCTACCCTTTGAATTGGGCTCCGTCTATATTTTCTTACGTTCCGGATAAAAACTACGCAAATTACCTAGGGTATTTTACTTACCAACTCTGAACACTAGACAGAAAAGAGGTGTAGAAATTGTCAGAAATGAGTTGGGATATTGTAGACTGTTGTAGACGAAGAATAAATAAACAGCATTAAATACTTTTGACAGAGAAAGCAAAGCTCAACAACACTATTACTGGACTCATATCTGGTGCAAAAATCCAACAAAAACATGAAAGTGGAACCTCTTTTTGTAGGTATTTGATTCTATTATATTCTGCAGTGATACATGTTTTGACAGATATACCTGGCATTGCTGTATGTACAGCAAAATCTACAGTAATGAATCAAAACAGTGATAAAAATATCTCGACTTATCACGTTCGAGGCAATTCAACAAGATCGTTATCACCTACAACCGTAAAATTGATGTTGAAAAGTATTCATAAAGACGAAAGTGAAGAGAGCAAATATGTAACAGATTGCTTTGGAGCAGACAGAGACAGAAAAATGTTACAGAGAGCAGTTACGGAAGCAAGAAAGGAAGGTCGCCAGCCGGATCCGGTTATTTTACAGGTTCTTGGATATCTCCCAAACGATGAGTCCATTCGAAAGCGATCAGCAGAGGAAGAGGAAGCCGCTCAGCATCTTATTAAAATGCTCAATAAAACTCACAGAGAATTTGAACAGCACCTTAACAAAAGGGAAACATTGAAGAATAACAAGATCGAACCTATACCTGCATGTGCCTCTCTTCCAGAAGATATTTTAAGTCCTTGTTCTGGATCAACAAGCAGCCAGTGAACGAGAGTATGATAAATGTCTTAAGTGAAAATGAAAAATTAAAGGATCTCTGTATAAAAAGAGTCAGTTATATGGCATAACTTTTTGGACATTTTTTAAATATGATTAATATCTGATGCACGAAAGAAATAGAAACTGATATTGGAAGGAATTGTAAGCAAATTATGTTGCAAATCGGATTTGAACATTTCAAGTGAATTTGAAGTATTTCAAAGAGATATTAAAGTATATCGTCAAATTACCCCCATAAAGTAATCTATTAGAAATATTGTAAAATACTGGAAGCATTTTGTACTTTTATGTTGAAAATTTTATCTTTTGTTACTTGTAAATACTTGTACAACCTCTACGGGAGAATATAAAAAACATTTTAACTATTTTAATTATTTTACTGCTTGAGCAGATTTCCTTTATAGTAATAGATGTTACAGAGTTGATGAGAGTTACTTATAGATCTAAGTCAACTTCATAAGTACATGCACCTCTTTTTAATGTTATCGAAGGTAGGTAACTGCTTTCTAAAACTTACAGATGTAATTTCGACATTTTTTAACCCTATACTTATGAAACGTCATAATAATGGCTTCCGCGTGACCGATGTTTTTTTTACGAAGCGCCACTATAGTGGAGGATGTATAGTAGAACGACGAAGTTTGAATCCATAAGTTTCAAAGCATAATCTTTGAAAGAATGAGATCGAATGCATGTTGTTAAATTGATTTTTACTACATACTTAAATTCTATTTATTTTTTGGTATTGTTGAAACTTTCTAACAGTGTGAGTATTCCGTTGGGGTACAATGGCGTACGAGGTTTGTCCGGAAACTAATGCAATTTTTTTTAACCGATAGATTTACTGTAGACATCGTTACAAAAGTTTAATATTCTTCGAAGTAGTTCCCGTGGGCATCTAAACATTTTTTCCAGCGACTCTGCCACGCACGGTACGCATTCTGGAAGGCTTCAACGGAGACCTCGGCAAGGGCCCTCGTCACGGCGCTTTGGACGACTTCAATCGACCTAAAACGGATTCCTTTCAGGGCGGTCTTGATCCTCGGGAAGACAAAGAAGTTGGCCGGAGCCATGTCCGGACTGTAGGGGGGTGGCGGCAGTGTTGCCAAGTTATGCTTCGCCAGGTACTCACGGACACGCAAAGCGGTGTGGCTTGGAGCGTTGCATGGTGGAGCTACCAGGTAGTGGCGATCTCTTTTCTCACTCGGACGACCCTCTTGCGCAGTTTTTCCAGTACATCAACATAGTAGGCAGCGTTCATGGTATGACCTTGAGGAACGAACTCTTTGTGGACCACACCTATGGGGTCGAAAAAGATAATTGTTGAGTCATTCGACCATCACCGAAACATAGCGATCATTTGTCAACAATTAGGACTGCGATTTCATTAGTTAAATACGGAACTGTTAGGACTAATCCATAATCTAACGCTAAATTTTAATTGGAATACACTCTGCAGCGATCTAGGTGTTCTATTTCTTCCTTATTTCAAATTCCGTTTATTTTTCCTCGTGTCTCTCCATGTCATCTAGCACCATTAATTCAGTAACGTATTATGCTCATAACTTAAATTGATGTATAAACAGGAACTCTAGCGCTTCGCTCTTTTATCTACTACCGCGGTTATTTAGCTCCTGATTTGGTTACTTTTAGGAACTCATGGTCCTATGGCCCATCTTTTTTATTCTCCACCTAAGCCTCCTTAACACATTCGCGACGGGATGTACCACCGGTGGTACACATCGAATGGCAAAACCAATGGTTCAAAATTTCCCCGGCGTGAACGTGTTAAACAACTTTAACTTTTCCCTTTCTCAGTACTCATTAACCAATCACCTTCGATTATAAATCCCACTTTATTTCACTATGCCTATCAGCGAACGCTTTGCAAAAAATTCCGCCCTAGAGGACAGCATCGGAAAACGCTTAAAAAGGAGTCCCTCTGGGCATAGTCAGAATCTTCTATATTCTCCGGCGGACTAACTTCAATCGCTTCGCACGCGACATTGCACTGGCCTTAGTTAGATTTCCGCGCGTAATCGAACACATTGTACTTCAAGAACCGGACTTCAATTGTACACTTTCGAACATAAGCTCAGATCGTTAAAATAAATTATTAAGTTTTTCAACGATCCAACAATAATCAACATCATTTTCAGCTTCGACTTGCTCATTCTTCCTTTTATCGGTTTGGGAATCCTGAAGTGTGCCACTCGCAGCTTTGACGTTTTGTTTCTGGGTCATTCTCGAAACACCATGTTTCACCCCCGGTAATGACATTGTCCAAGAAAGAAGGTTTAATTTCCACGCGTTCGAGAAATTCAGTCGCGACAGTCATCCGGTGATTCTTCTGATCGTCAGTTAAAAGCTTAGGAACCAGCCTGACACACACCTTCCTCATTTGCAATGTATCGGTCACCAGTTTGTGTACAATTGTTTTCGGAGTGTTGAGAGTTTCTGCAATCATCCGGACACTCAACCGACGGTCAAAATTTAACAGATCGTGCACACGGGTCAAATTGTCGTCAGTTGTGCTGGTTGACGGCCGTCCAGCGCGGGGTTCGTCGACCACCACTTCCCGGCCTTCCTTAAACGCTTTCAACTACCGCGAAACTTGCGAATACGATACAGCAGTATCCCCGAAAGCTTACACAATCAATTCGTGGGTCCCTGCAAGAGGTTTGTTCAGTTTTGAACAAAACTTTATCGCGTAACATTGCTCGGGTGACGATTTCATCGCGTTTTGTGACACAGGTACTAAACAGGGGTGCGCGGAACCAGCGATCTTGACGCCTTAACTGCTCGAAGCAGATTGGCGAAGGCATCGCTTTGAAGCTGAGAGCCCCCCCCCGCCAACTTATTCCAACCGGTCGGAAGTGTCTACGGCCACTTTAAGTACCAGGACAAAAGAAACTGCTTTAGTTTCCGGACACACCTCGTATTAAGTTTGGTGAAGTAAGTTTTGAGATACAATAGGACACGCGAAAGTATCAGTTAATATTATTTAACAAGTTGTTTAATACGCATAGGTCTATGAACTGATTAGTGTAATCTATACTCTACAAATAAATGAACATTTAGTTCAGTCTTTTGTTAATAAGGAGATTTCAATTTGTTAGAAAATCGATGTCTTTGGCATTGTCAAATGAATGTTTAAACATTCAAGTGGTCCTCAATAATTCAATGTTTGATTACATCTCATTCTTTCCTACTTACATTTCGCTTGCTTATCATATTCATCTGTCCATATTTTACTCGCTACCCGCATTTATATTCTTAGAACTCCGCTTAAAGACTACAGGACTATTCTCGAATCAAATGCAACAGTTGTCGGTGCAAATGATAATACTATCTGGCAACCGCTCATGATGCTTCATCTGATCACAGTTAAGAGAATACGTCTACTTGATATATTATAATGCTTCAGAAGAGAAAGGTGGCAACTAAAATGCAATCTGTATTACACTTTAAGAATGGAAATAAATGAAACTCGGGCTTAAGTAGATTATTCATTTATTCTAAGACAGGTGCTGTATTACCCCACATCTTTTAATGGTAATTAATATTTTGACAGTTACAAATAATGTTAACAATTTATAAGCGTTTAAAATTCGTGATGAGAATAAGGATTCGTGTTTGCTAAATCGTGTCGATTGACTCGTGCAGAAATTATCCTTTTCAGGTAATAAAGTTTAGAAATATGTGAATATAAAAACAAAACGGATGTCAAAATGTGATTTCCTGGGTTTTGAATTTTACGTTTGCGTTACCATGTGTTCAATATTCAGAATTTCATTTACTATTTGGAGTGGACTATACTTTCAGTTGTGAGTTGAGCCCAATTTGATTTTCCACGTTGTATTGTAATATTTGCGTGGGAAAAGCGTGAATTCATCTAGTGGTTTTAAAGACATCTTATTTATTTTTAGAGTAAGTTTAGGATTTTTTATTATTGCGAATGTGGCAATAGCAGAACCAGGGCCGGGATTTAGTCGTCCGAGAGATGTTTGTACTAACCCTGCTTGCAGAGCTGCAGGTATACAATATGACTTTTACTAAAAATAGACGCGTTTCCATGCAAAACAGAGTATGCATAGGAAATACATTTGTACATCTAAGATACATAGCATATTTAGCGAGACAAATTTTGTCCCACAATGTACATAATATTGACGGATATACCCAACAAATTTCTATTCTGCAATTTCTTTTCAATTCTATGTACGTGTTTACCTAGTTTTAATGAACGCGTGACTATGAACATACAAAAATTATATTGTAATACTTACTTATCTGGAAAAGTTCAATACCGAAGAATTTTCCCAGTGACTGTAGTACGGTAAATATCCTATAATGCATACATCTTTATTATATTTCCTACATTTTTGTAACCATGCAGCTGATGAATTTTTGAAGAATATGAACCCTGCAGTGTCTCCTTGTACCGATTTTTTTGACTATGCTTGCGGAAACTTTAAAAATCATCATCCACTGGATCCAAAAGAAGGCACTATCGATTATTCCATGAAAATAAAGACACAAATTAACAATCGATTACGAGGTACAGTTTCATACATAGTTCCTATGGTTTTATGATTAAATAAAAGGTATTAATTCATAGAAATGAAGGACTGTTGAATTAATATTTTGCAGAAATTGCCGAAAGCCCAGTCAAGAACACCGACAGTTCCTCCCTCAAGAAAGCTAAACTTGCGTATAAAGTGTGCACGAATGAAGGTACGAATCTGAATATTGCAGAAAAACTTCGATTTCTGAATAAAATTCTAATGGTCAAAACTAACATAATTATGAGGACGTAATATTACTGGAAACATTTAAAGTCGATTGAAGCAACTCTAGTACTCTGAAAGTATCGAAGAAATGCGTTCGTCTTTTTTCTGTCAGATTATAACAATTGAAACATACTGATACTGCGTTAATCGGTGGTGTTTGTCTTCTTATGTTTGTATAGAAATGTGAAAAAAATATTCTTCATTTTTTAGAAGATCTCGAGGAAGAGGGCATACGTCCTATAGCTTTAGAAATAAACAAACAAGGAGGTTGGCCGATGGCAATGAATAATTGGACCCCGGGATCCCGATCCTGGATCGACATAGAAATGTCGTATATTAGCATGTTGGGCGAGTCAGCATTTTTTAGGGTCACCGTTGATCCCGATAGTACCATCGATACAATAAATACTCTAATGGTATATTCTTGTAAGAGAATGGGAAAATCAAAGTTTGCATTTTCTCCACTGAAGCGATGTCGTTTCTTCTCACAACGAAAATCTTATGAAATATTAATATGAGTATTATCAAACAATACTTAACGCCACCTTGGAGCGGCTAAGTAGGAAGATAAAATTAAATAGAACGTATGCTTATGAATAATCACGATAATTTCTACGTTTATGATTTGTAGTCAAAGAAGTAAATAACTTCTTCACATACCTTTTTATAGGGTACGCAGGCATACAATTTCATTTTGTATTTCATTTCTGTAGTGACGAGAACTGAAAACTGTTCGAGTTTAAAAATGATACATGCTTTCATGTTTAATGACTTTGGTTTTAATGACCATTCTACTTTACATATATGATATATTGTATATGATATGCAGTCGAATATTTATATTCCACATAGTTGAGTCCTTGCACATCTATGCTGCCTTTTTACGTACGGAAACATCAAGAACATCATAAGGACAAAATCAAATTATACCGTGACTTTATTATTGAAGTAGTCAAGGAGTTTGTAATGTTCATCACTCTTCCGCCATATAAGATTAGTGAAGAAGCACAACAAATAATAGATCTAGAAATTGCCTTGACAAACGTGAGTACGTCGATTTCTTACGTCTATAGGGTGATGTTTAGTATGTAATGATTTGTCGGAAATTGAATGTTTCACAAAACGTCTTAAATGTACTAGAAATGAAAGGATCCGTTTTCGTTGAACTCTCTAATAATAGAATGTTCAACAGTTCAAACAGCACTTAGTGAATTGACTTAAGTGTACATTTTTTTGAAAAGTTTTTTACAGTGTAATTGAAATGTGGCACAGTTAATGAAAGGTTGTATAAACGGAAAGCCGGAACAGTAACCAAAGTTGTTCGTTGCAGATTAAAACACTGAGCAAAGCAAACGAAATTGTAGAGACGACTCCTGCACATTTTCAAGACGAATATGATAAAATACGTCATGTAACTCCTAATTCAAAGGTAAGACCATAACGTATGGGGAGGAATATTCAATTTTACTAAATTTGCGGATATACTTCAGTCATAGACTACATTGTCTCAAACCACGTTTATTTGTAAGAATGATATGACCATAACTTTGCGAATTAGAAATATTAAGATTACAAAAATAATTTGAATCTTAACAATGACCGTAAATTGTCATAATTACTCGTTATTGACATTTTCACAGCGGTATAAAGTGTTTTTATGATTTAAAAAAAAGCGTGACACAGGTAGAGTCAAATCAGTTATGTGTAAATTGCGATTTTGCAATGAAAACAAATCACATGCATTATTTTAAATGATTTCATGCAGATAATCTGGGCGGATATGTTAAAGAGCATTTTTTCGCAAACGAATTTCAACTTTGCTCCGACTACTATAAAACTACAAAATAAGGGCTATTTTGTACAATTAGCGAAACTGTTGGATAAAACACCGACCCGAGTATTAGGTAACAAGTATTATTTTCATAATTCTGTTAAAGACCACAAGAACAATTTATAAGTTCAAATCTTTCAAGTCAAACGGATCAGATAAGTGAAACCGCAAGATGATGGAAGAATATGTTTTAATAATTTTATTAAATGCATGTATCTGAATTAAAGCAGTGGAGCAAAAAGTTTATTTGTAAAATTCATCAAAAGTTAGGCATGTATTTTATATTTTTGCTTAATATAGACAATAGAAATACATGTTCTAATTATCGTAACATTTTCACAGTGAATTTTATTCATTGGCAATATGTTCGACGTTTAATAAAAAATTCTGGAGAATCCATGAGACGTCGGTACAACGATGTAAGAGAAGAGTTGCTTTATGGGAAGGCGCAGAAATGGTACCTTTTCTAAACTGATTTTCTGAAAAACTGTAGAAATCTTGATTGTTTCGAGGTGCAAGGCATTAAGCATGGTTCACATTGCCTTAAAATACTGAGAAATTTAAGGATGCGATGTTACAGGTGGCAAGATTGTTTAGACACAAACCCTGCAATAATTGCTTTCATCCATCAATACTTGAAGAATCACGCTTCAAAGAAATCTCTCGAAACAGTAAGTTACTTCATCGTCTCATGAAAAATTCTACCAGTTACTTTATATTCTGGGTTATAAATCGTCACTATCCCTTTATCGATATTCAACTACGTTACGATGGCAAGTTGTTTTTTTTATCAGTAGAATGGATATTTCGATACATTATTATTACTTAATACCTAGTAAATATTACACTTGCTAAATAAGAAATGATACACCTACTGATCCTATCACCTTAATCCAAAGTCGAACGCTAGAGAGATAATTGAAATGAGTATTGTTATAGGTTGGAACAATGGTTGACCATCATAAATCACAATTGGAATCGCAAATTGAGCATACACTTTGGTTGGATTATTCTACGCGACTTGCATTGATGAAGAAGGCTAAGTCTGTAACTAAGTTCCTCGGATATCCACCTTGGTACAAAAGTTCTTCGGTCATCGACGAATATTATGCCCTAGTATAAATTACATTTGTGTATACCCAGTCTATACAATAGGAAGTAATTGCATATAATGTCGTTTGTTTTTGCAACAGCTAGAGGTCACAAACAACCATTTCCAAAACTTACTTAATTTCAAGAAATTCACCATCTATCAAACTAAACGGTTACTGCTAGCACCAGTCGGACAGTTCCCAGAACATTCTATGTAAGAAGTTTATTAACCGACCTTTAATTGAAAATTAATTACTGAAGAGTTGCTAGTGGATAACCATTATATTTATATAAAGCGAAAATTAAATCGTCAGAAGAAAAACTACTTGTGATCAATATTGTTTCCTTCTGAAACTTTGTTGCTAATATCTCTGTCATGACGAACATAACATTCGCGATGTAACTAGTTGATTTCTAGAAATTGAAATATTTTCTTAGAAAATACTGAATATTGGTATAACCAAATAGCAGCTTAGATTTTACTTCTTTTATTAACAATAGTATTCTAAATCTCTACCAGTTTTGCAACAAAAGTGTAACCCTTTCATTTCAATAACAGATGGTCTCAAAGTGTTCTCGAAGAGACTGCATACTTCATTTCTGCTTTCAATTCGTTAAGTAAGTGTGTTGTGTTCCCCTCGTGAATAAAAAGGGTATTAACATGATCGTTACAATCTTTTAATTTCCAGTTATACCTTCAGGAGCGTTGCATTTTCCTTTCTTTCATGGGGAAGATGTACCTGAGTGAGTATGATAAAATGCTTTTTAAACGTAAACATTTCACATTTATGATGGCTGTCGAACATTTGTCCGCAGAAACTATCAATGTTTTTGTAAGAAAAGTACATGCTAGCTTTACAATTTCCACGATACATGACCAAATATTTTTTACTTTATGACAGCAAGTACATATGTATACAATACTCAGATATTTTTTTGCTGTAGGAATGTATTATATGGTTCTACTGGCAATATTATAGGCCATGAATTATCCCATGGATTTGACGATGAAGGTAAGGTATTAATTCTTTTTGTCTAATGAAACTTTGAGACGTTTGTTTCTGTAAGAGAAGGATTTTTTATGGTTGAGAAAACGGGTTTTATTTAATCGATAATTAAAGAAAACAGTTTGTTTCTGTACCTTCGAGCCATAAAAGAATGGTATAGAATTTGTCGTAAAATTTATATACTTCAGTTGATTCAAAGCTTTATCTTTGTGTCAATTTGTACAAATTTGTCTCAAGAAACAAATGATTTCTTGAATCCAAAAGTGCATGTAGGAGAAACTAACATGTTAAGATTTTTGAACCTTAACAAATTTGTAAAAACCTGTTATCAACTTACAGGTCGACAATATACATTTAATGGTTCATCTCTGGAATGGCCTCCAGATACCTTACAGGAGTACAATGCACGAGTTAAATGTTTCGTTAAGCAATTCAATCAGTATCCATATAAAGAATTGAACGAAATCGGCCGGAAAATTTACGTAAATCAATTTTTCCATTTTTTGTAATTATTTTACAGTTGGTTGTTAAGTCGGTAAATATGATATGTGTTACTACTGGTTCTTCTAGTTTTGGTAATTTTTCAGGCCGATGGAAAGCTGACTGCAAGTGAAAACATGGCGGATACAACTGGCATGTATATTGCTTTTGCTGCTTTTCGAGATCGGGCCAGAAAAAGAAATAAAGACTACAAAAAGTTGCCCGGTCTGGAAAATTTGACCGACAATCAGCTGTTTTTCCTCTCATTTGCTAATGTGAGTGATGGAGTGATACAATATTTTAGATTACATCAATAACTTTCGTAAAATTGTAATCTTAAATTGCAGTCAGTATATTTACAATTTATGTTCAAAGTCTGATACCATTTTCATGGCTGCTTATTTTATGACAACCTTGACTCTAAATGACGATTGCAATTCTGAAGAACTTGCGGCCTGTAATTTTTTTGTATTGTACGAATTATAGGAATTTAGGGAAATTTCTGTTTACAGACATGGTGCTCCTATACACAACCGGAGAAGCTTTTGTTCATGTTGCTCCTTAAGTTGCCCCACAGTATTTCAAGACATCGTGTAATTGGTACTTTGTCGAACATTGCAGACTTTGCCAAGGCGTTTAATTGTCCACATAATAGCGCCATGAATCCCCGTGATAAGTGCTACTTGTGGAAATGAATATGGTTATTCAAACATCAAAAAATGTATGTTTGTAAAGTAAATCTTAACAACTCTGTATGCCTTGAATAAATAATACAAAAATCAGAACCCAGAATTTTCTCTTTCCCATTTTACGAAATAAGGAAGACCTCTCATATTCGCATGCGGCATAAATGCAATCGTTGTTAGTGCAAACGATCATATGACCAAGCAATCACTCACGATGTATATTTTATCTTGCTATGACAGTCGACAAAAAGAAAACTAATCTGACGCATTAACACGTTTCGTGCCGAAAAAAATTACAAGTACGCTGTCGTATCAGTTGGAAATCGATTCGTGAAGAACTTATCTTTTTTAGGCAATGAAATTCTAAAAAAAATGTGAATATAAAAACAATGCGGATGTCGACATATGACTTTCTGAATTGAAAATCTTCCAAAGTTGGTATCACCATGAGTTCAACATTGAGAGTTCCGTCTACTAATCGGAGAAGAGTATACTTTCAGCTGTAAGTAATTGTATCTAATTAGAATTCATACTTTTTTGATTAAGTATTTTCTTAGGAAAAACGTGAAATTCATCTAGTGACTTAAATGACAACTTATTTGTTTTACAGAGTATGTTTAGTATTTTTTATGACTGCGGATCTGGCATTGGCAGAACCAGGACCGGTATTCAGTCTTCCGCAGAATATTTGTACTAAGCCTGCTTGCAAGGCTACAGGTATACATTATAACATTTTTTATAAAAAGTAGCGATAGGTTTCCACGCGGAAAATTGTTTACGTGGAATATACATTTATACGTCTAAAATATGTATGCCATGCAGTGAATTTCATGTTCTCTCTTGCTCCACAATATGCAATATGGTGTTGCATTTGCACAATACATTTTGTTATACGACGCGGTCAGCCGTCGTGCACAATGCGAGACGGGGGTGGGCGGATGACGCGGAAGGTCGCGGAAGGGCGCGGATGCGCGCGGATGGCGCGGAAGGCGCGGAAGGCGCGGAAAAGCACAAGAAGAACAGGAGGCATGGGAGGCGCAAATGAGCGCGAATGCCCCCCCCCCATAAAAAGAAGGGGATGGGTTCCGGAAGCACAAAGACCTTCGGGAGATCGATGGGCGACCGCCGCGCGAAGTTACGGAACCACCATAAGTAGGCCCCAAAGACGAAGTCGAAAAGTGCAGCCAGGACGGCCACTTCGAGGGCTTCCATCCGAACCCATCCTTCAGGACGGGATCTCCATGGAAAAGTTTCCACGAGAGTCGAGCGGCTCTAACAATAGTCAAAAGGGGCCGCGAGTGGCCCCTTTGTATTTCTAATTTTGGTATTAATCGGCGGGCAACAATTTGTTCTCTGCTTCCTTTTCTTATAATCTTTTACACCTATTCATGTAGATCCATTCTACTTTTGACTTACGTATAAGGATGATGACCAACTTAACGAATTGAAACTTACTTCATTATATACAATAGTTCATTGCCAAAGAATTATGCGAGTGGCTGTAGTACTACATATATACTCTAATATATAAATCTTTATTATATAATTTTTCACATTTTTGCACCAACGCAGCTAATGAGTTCACGAGGAATATGAACCCTTACGCACCTCCTTGTACGGATTTCTTCGAGTTTGCTTGCGGGAAGTTCAAAGATCATCACCCACTCGGCCCCGAAGAGAGCACGACCGATTTCTTCACAGAAATGGAAAAAGAAATTAATAATCGAATGCGAGGTAGAATTCCATTTCTTACGTTCAATTCTTACGTTCTTACAATTAAAAAGGTATGATTCATAAAAAAGATAGAATGTTAAATCAATATTTTGCAGAAATTGCGGAGGCCCCAGTCAAGGACTCTGACAGTGCCTCCCTGAAGAAAGCCAAATTGGCGTATCAAGTGTGTATGAATGAAGGTAGGAATATGAACATTTCTAAAAGATGTTGACCGCTGTGCTAAGTTCTAAGTGTTAAGTTACTGTAACTACGGAGGCGTCAAATTACTAACAAAATTTTGCTAAAATTTGTTGAAGAAATCCAGCATTCTGCGTTGAAGAAATGCGTTCGTCTGTTTTTTTTTTGGATTATAATAAATTAAGAAATACGGATGCTGCGTTATTCTACAGTGATTGCTTTCTTTTTCGTTAACTGATGTCCTTGCATTTATATAGAAACGTGAAAAATATTGTTCTTTATTTTGCAGACGCTCTCGATCAGGAGGGCATAAATCCTATAGCTTCAGATATACAAAAACAAAAAGGATGGCCGATGGCAATGGATAATTGGAACTGGAAATCCCGAACCTGGATGGACATAGAAAAGTCATATACAAGTAAATTAGGCGAATCAGCATTTTTCACAGCCATTGTTGAACGCAATAACATTTTCAAATCAACAAATACTCTGACGGTATGTTCTTGTAGGAGAATGGAAAAACCACGGTTTACATTATCTTCTTTAACTGTTGTCGTTTCTTCTCTTTGCTAAATTCTCACGAAGTGAAAAATATGAGCATCATGAGTGCTTAATACCGTCTCAGGACAGATAAATGAAAAGAATAAATTAAATTAAATCAATTAAATATTTTATAGAAAGTCACTATAATTACTCTTTCTATTACTCGTAATTAAGGAAGTACATAAGTTACTAACATATCTTCTTATGTAGCGCGATAGCATTTCCATTCTCAATGTTACTTTCACAGTGAGAGGAATTGAAACGAGATCAAATTTATTAGTTATATATGCTTTTATGTTTGATGATATGATTTTATTAAACAAATGGTCAATCTATTATACATGAACTATACGTTGTGTACAACATATACTAAAATATTCATTTTCTTATTAGTTAAAGCCTCCCGTATTTTTACTGCCTTCCTACGTACTAAATAATCCGGACCAACATCAGGACAAAATCGAGTTATATCGCGACTTTATTGTTGACATAGTGAAGAATTTTCAAACGTCCGTCAACATCCCTAAACAGAACCTTCGTGATGAAGCGCAACAAATAATAAATTTGGAAATCGAGTTGACACGAGTGAGTACGTCAATTTCGTCACTTTTGGATGTTTCAACGAGCAGCATTCGCTCGAATCGAAGTAACTTAAATGTAAACAATTCCGAAAAGATTCTTGCAGTGTAACAGAAATGCGGCACTGTTCTTACAACTTAGTGTAAATAAAAAAAACTGGAACTGTAAATTATATTACAAATTGCAGCTTAAAAATCTCGCTGACGTCCGCCAAAGAAACTCACTTTCACATACGACTCCTAAACAATTTCAAATAGAGTATGACATTATTCCTCACAGAACTAGTAATTCAAAGGTGAGATTATAATTTTTGGGGATGAATTTTACTTATCTTATGGATATGAACTTTTGAGTACATTGCCTTAAACAATGCTTATTTATTATAATAATATATCCTTACGTTAGTAAATTTGGAATATCAGAAGCCAAAAAAGAACTTGCATTTATTCTAACACGATAGTTAATTGTGATAATTGCTTTTCGTTGACATTTACATTGTAACTTGAAAAAATAATATAATTTTTAAATGAGCGTACTTAATATAGCAGTAAATTATGTTTAAATTTGATCTGGTGATGAAATGAAACTATTTTCAAATTATGTTATTCAGATAATTTGGATGGATATGATCAATAGCATTTTCTCGCAAACGAATTACGTTCTTCCTCCGTCTGGTTTTCTAATTTTAGAAAATGAAATCTATTTTAAACAATTGGCGGTGCTGCTGGATAAAACACTAACCCGAGTATTAGGTAACTATCGTTATTTTTATCACCCTGTTAGTGACCACAAAACTTTATTAGGGGGAAGAAAAGGTTTATGTATGGAACTAATTAAAAGTTAGCCACATTTATATTTTTTAATTATGTGGATAATACGAAAGCATGTTCTCATGGTTAAAACTTTTTCACAGTGAATTTCGTACATTGGCAGTATGTTCGACGTTTACTAAGATATTGCGACCAAGCTACAAGAAATCGGTACACTGTTTTAAAAAAAGAGTTGCTTCGCGGAAATTCACAGGATCGGTATGTTTTCTAAACTGACTTTTTCAAGATATTCTGATAACTTTAATGTTATGTGGCAAAAGACATCCTTAGGGTTTCGTGTCGGCCTTAAAAAACTCAGAAATGGAAATGATGTTACAGGTGGCTGGAATGTTTGCATCAAAATCCTGCAGAAATTTCGTTGATCCACCGGTACCTGAAGAATCACGTCTCAAAGAAATCTCTCGAGACTGTAAGTTACCTTACTGTCTCAAAAAAGAACTGCTAAAATTTAAACAATTACTTTATATTTTCTGTTATGATATTGTCATAACCCCTTTCTTGACACTGTTACGCTACCCAATTGTTTATATTTTCTTTATCAGAATAAATAATAGTTTAGTGAATGTTAGTTTAGTTATACATGCTAAATGAAAGATGATAAATGTATTTATCGTATCACTTTATTTAAAAGCCGAAGGATAGGGAGATAATAGATTCATGCATTGCTTAGATTGGCAAAATGGTTGACTATCAAAAGTCTCGACTGGAGCAACAAATTCTTCATAGTACTTGGCTGGACAATGCTATGCGCAATGAGTTGGCCAAGAAAGCTGAAACGGTGAATAAATTTCTGGGATATCCTGCTTGGTATAAGGATACTGAAGCCATTGACAAATATTTTTCCACGGTAAGAATTACATTTTTTTCACAACTAATCTATATACAACAGGAGATAGCGACAAATAATGTTATTTGTTTTTTTGACAACAGCTAGTGGTTAGAGACACCCACTTTAAAAATGCAATGTATTTCAAAAAGTTCACCATCTATCGAGCGATAAAGTTATTGCAAACACCAGCCGAAAAGTACCCGGAAAGCTTGATGTAAGAAGTTAATGAAACCTTTTTAACGGAGGAAGTTTTTCATCGAAGGAAGTTCATATAAAACGAAAATTATCGTTAGAAAAAAAATTGCATGTAATCAATACGAGTTTCTGCTCAAACTTATGTGTATTATCTCTGTCAAGACGAATATGAATTTGAAGAAATGACCAGCTGATATCTAGAAACTGAAGTGTTTTCTAGGAAAATAGTAAATATTGGATTAAATGCTTAGATGAAACTATGCCAGATCTAGGGTGGGACTTAGTATGTTAAATGGCCTTTATCTTTGACTTTACATCATACATTGACAAGGATATTCTAAACTTTCATCACTTGCGCAGCCGAATTTAAATCTTTTTTTTCTCCAATAACAGATGGAGCGAGGGTGTTCTTGAACCAAATGCATATTTCAATCAACCTCTCAATTCATTGAGTAAGTGTGTTATTTTCCTTGTTAATAGAAACGGCATGAATTTATTCATTGCACTCTTTACTTTTCCAGTTGTACCTGCTGGAATGTTGTTATCTCCTTTATTCCACGGCGAAGACGTGCCCGAGTGAGTATAGTAAAATGTGTTTTAAACATAAATGTTTTACATTTATAACGGCAATAGCCGTTGACCATTTATACATCGAAATTGTTAACGTCTTCGTACGAAATGTACGAGCTAGTTATTATAATTTCCACGACATATAGCCAATTATTCTTCAATTTACGAAAACAATCACATCGCTGTATACAGACCCACCCCCTTAATAAAGTTTTACTTTGTTACAGAAATGTTTTGTATGGCTCTACTGGCGGTGTAACAGGCCATGAACTATCCCACGCATTTGACGATCAAGGTAATCTACTAGTTTGTTTCGTCTGACAATTATAAAACTTTGAGTCGTGTATTTCTTCAACAGAAATTAGTTTCATGATTGAAAACATTTCTTTCAATGAAAATTTCTTTCAATTCTGATATCTAAAGAAAAAGTTTTTTCCTATATCTTCTTGGCATTTAAAAATAAGGTATAGGCAATGAAAAAGGTAAACGCATTGTTGCAACATATATTTTATGGGCAATATGTTAAATACAGGTATTCTATAAAATGCATGGGCAATGTGATACATTTTTTTACACGTTTCTCAAGCATTGTGTACAATTTCCAATTCATCACGTTACCTGTAACATATGCATTGAACTATTACAATGTTTTATATACGTGCAAATTTGTGCAAATTTCTGAAGAAGCAAACAATCCCACCAATCCAGAAATGCATATAACAGGATCTAATAAACTAACATCAAAACTAGCAACGACCACAGTGAGAAAATAACGTGTTTCAATCTTTGAACTTTTTTAATAATTCGGAAAAACCTGTGATCAATTTACAGGACGTCAATACGCATATGATGGCTCTCCCTTGGCCTGGAGTCAGAATAACTTACAGGAATACAGAGCACGAGCCAATTGTATCGTTAGGCAATTCGATGCGTATCAAAATAGAGAAAGGCCACAACATGGCCGAAACGTACGTCATTCCTCCAATTTTACTTCACTTATTATGCAGTTACTTATTATGTTAGTAATTAAGGTATGTGCACTGCTTCATTTTCCATTTTTAATAATTTTTTAGTCTTATGGAAAGAGGACAGAAAAAGAGAACATGGCCGATACAAATGGAATGTACGTTACTTATGCTACTTATAAATATCGGGCCGCACAAAGGAATAAAGAATACCAAAAGTTGCCTGGACTGGAAGATTTGACAGACGATAAGCTGTTTTTCCTCTCTTTTGCCAATGTGAGTAGCAAAAGAATATACAATGAAGATTTTTTGCATACATTTGTAATTTCTATAAAATGAGAATCCTAATTGCCGCCATTACGGTATTACGTGAAGTTTGAAATCCTGAAGTTTAAAATATTCGCGGCATTGTTTGTATAATGACATCCTCGGCTGTTAATAACGATTGCAATTTTGAAGAACTTACAACGTTCACTTTTTTTTTTCAACGTACAACTGGGAAAATTAAAAAAATTTCTGTCTCACAGACATGGTGTTCCTATACAAAACCGGAGCAGGTTTTGTTCATGACACTCATTAAGGCGTCCCATAGCATTCCAAGACATCGTGTAATTGGTACTTTGTCGAACATCAGAAGCTTCGCCGTGGCGTTTGGATGTCTACCTAACACTCCCATGAATCCTCGGGATATATGCTACTTGTGGGATTGAATTCTTGTAACTTTAAATAATTTATGAGTATCTACTCTCAACATATCCCTCCTGCGATCGTCTTCATCCAACTGCTCCAATTGTTATGGACATTTTTTATTTGTATTTGGATATATAAAATAAACACTTCCGGGAAGCACAACGAACATTACCCGCTGGGTCCCGGAAAACGCCTTACCTTGCTTCTAAAAATGTATATATATATATATATTTACATTTTTTCGGGTTCGCGGCGGTTCGGGTGTCGCGATAGCGCGCTTTAACGGCAGTAGGTTACTGGACGCTGAAGTGTTGATGCGGGAATTCTTTACTGCTTAATGGCGGTCTACGCGTGATTCTGTCTCGCGATGCTGAGATTTCGAGCTCAGTTGTTTAACGGAAGTTGATGGTTTCTTAATCTATCCTGTTGACCGGAACAAGGCATGGAAATCGCGATAGTGGTTAGAATTCGGTCGGAAATGAGGGGTTAAGATATAATCTAAAATGAAATGAGGATGAATCAAGCTTGCGATGGATCCTCTACCTGGCTTGATCAGCGGCCGGATTCGGTGATAGTCTCTTTTGATCGACCCAGCCGGATGACTGTGCGTGAACACCTTCGTCCCGTGGCGTGCCCTAGGGTTGGAGGTTTCCTAGAAACCTCCTGTCCAACGGAAGTCGCAGTGCCGCCGTCTGATCCTGACTCGGTGGCTGGATCGCTGGAGTACCGGGTGGCAGTACTGCAACTCGTAGGATGGTGTTCCTTGACAGGGAGTCCGGCGGTCTCGTTCTCTGACTCGCTAGGAACGGAGTACCGGGAACCAGGAGCTCCACTCGAAGTTCGGAGATATGGCACTTGAGTAAAGTCGTGTGACTTCTGACTGTCGTATAGCGTAAGATACTATGACATGACTATGACATGCCGTCTTGATCTGACTGCTGGTTTTATTAGCAGGGTGTTCCAATTGGTGGGGGTTTCCTAGGGTCCAGGTGAGGGTGGCGTTTCTGGGTCGTGCTGATGCGTTGCGTAGTCATCAGGTTGTTCGCCCCGGGTCGATCGATGACTTTTGGAGCCGTTTGGTCGATGAACTTGTTGGATCCTTTCGCAAGAGTTTCCTAATCGCGTTTCCGTATACGGATTTCCATGGCTAGCTCCGGTGATCGAAAAATGGGTTTTTCCATACGTTACAGTACGGAGAGTGTCTAAGTAACAAATAAATAGTATCAAAATCAGAATTCAAAACTACTCCCTTTTTATTTCACGAAATGAGGAGGATTCCTTATACCGCGTTTTATGCTGATAAAAGCACCTAATTATGTGGACATTTTACATTCTTGAAAGTTTCGCAAATATTGGTTACACGTATGTAAAAGAGCTTGCTCTAAAATCCTGTTTTATACATGAAAAGCAAATCAATGTACGTAGTAGGTATGCGGCTCTATCTTAAAATCGTTCGTTTCATAGTTATATAAACATTTAACTAAATCGCTTATTTATTAATTTTAGATAAATGAATGAGTAAAATAACAGTTATTCAGTAACCTGTAACTTTTTCAGAGTAATTACTGACTTCAAAAATTTGATTGTGCCTCTTAGAGATAAGCGTCGGTAACACCACGCCACTAAAATCACTTTTTTGTAAAAAAAAAGAGCCTCTCCAAGTATAAGTTCGCCATTCATATTTTACAGTATGTTTCTAAATGCATATAGATAGAAAAAGTATTGAAATCATATTACAAAGTTAAGTACAGAAGTCACTACATGTTTTCCTCTCTTACGATCGGACATTACGCTGTCATTTTAATTTCTTTATTTACACTTATTGATATCTTTGCTATTGCTTTTCATGATACCACTGCTCCATTAGATGAAGTATAATGCATTGCCATTTAGTAATAAAATGTTTAATGATTTTTTATTGAGTACTAGCTGGCAGATTAACTGCTGACTTATCCTGGAACGTATAGCGATCAACTGCAAGGGTGAACTGAATTTATTATTAGTATGATTACAACGTTTTTCAAAGAATTGTATGCTTTAGTAGCGAGGATCCGAATAATTTCGGAAAAGATATTGGTTTTAAAAATTAGATTCAGCACAGGTGAGTACCAGTATATACGGTTCTCCTTCTTTTCAATATATTCATATATGGTATTTAGACAGTGGTTATTTTCAACTTGATAATCAGTTCATTCAAGACAAAAATCATATATAATAAATTGCAGGATATATGAACCGAAGACGTCAATTTTGTGGAATGTATCCGCCTCGTGCCATTCATAGTCCTTATGTCTTACAACGAAGACTCCTTCAAACCTTAATTGTTTATGTTTAAACTATTGCTGAGTGCCTCTTGTTAAATATGATATTAGCTACACTTATTATTTATAAATAAAAAGAAAAGTTTTCTTTAATTTCATCGTAGAACCTTAAATTTTGCTGGCATTGGTTTTACATTGACATTATTTAAGATTTGCGGTGGAACTGCGATACTCTGCATATTTTGTTAAGAATTCATTTTTGGCAGTTAGAAATGAAATTAAGAACGATTTTTATGTATTTAAAATTCGTGACGCGGGCAAAGACACTTATCTGCACAATCGTGTTGGTTGGAAATCGACTCGTGCAGGCGTTATCCTCTTCAAGTAATAATATTCCTGAAAACGTGAATATAAAAACAATGCGGATGTCAAAATGTGATTCCATGGGTTAAGAATGTTCTAAAATGTGTATCACTATGGATTCAATGTTAAAAGTATTGTCTACTAGTTACAGAAGTGTATACGTTCAGTTGTAAGTAATTGCACCTAATTTGATTTCACTGTTGTTTTATTTATTCAATAATTTCTTGGAAAAAGCGTGAATTTCGTCTGGTGGTTCTAAAAGCATTTCATTTATTTTACAGAATAAGTTTAGGAATTTTTATATTTGCGGATTTCGTATTAGCAGACCCAGGGCCGGAATTAAGTCGTCCGAGGGATGATGTTTGTATTAAGCCTTCCTGTAAGGTTACAGGTATGTATAATATGATATTTTTATACACAATAGCGGTACTTCTCTATGCAAGAAAGTGTTTACATAGAAAGCACATTTATGCATATAAAATGTGGCACGGTGCCGCATGTGGTGAGGCTAGACAATATTGCCCTATAATGTTCAACAAGATATTGTTGCGTATACTCGGCAAGTTTCTATTTTCTAAGTTTTCTACATTTGATATAGCTACTTATTTATCTAAAGTTTGTTCTCTTTCTGAATTATAAGCGTAATTACAAATTTAAAAAGTTGAAACTTACGACTTATTGCCCAAAGTAGTCCAATGCCGTAGAATTATCAGTGCCATATTATAGTAGCTAAAGCACTGCTTGAATACGTATTATATCATTTTTTATTATATCTGTATGCAAACAGCGGATGAATTTTTGAGGAATATGAAACTTTCTGTAAGTCCTTGTACCGATTTCTATGAGTATGCCTGTGGAAATTATAAAGATCATCACCCACTGGATCCGGATGGCAGCTCTACTGATTATTTCAAGGAAATGGAATTACGAATTAATAATCGAATCCGAGGTACATTTCGTTTTTATGATGCTGCACATAACAGCTATCAATTAGAAGAAAAGATTTATCGTTAAATTGATATTTTGTAGCAATTGCCGAGGCACCCGTCACGAATAGCGACAGTGTCTCCCTGAAGAAAGCTAAATTAGCATATAAAGTGTGCATGAATGAAGGTAAGAACCTGAAGATTTAACACTATTTCTACCAAAGGTGTCAAAAGACACCTTTTAAAACTTTTAACTAGAAATTATTTTCAAAGTTTAATAATTTGTTCTCAATTCATGTTTTGAGTTTTTGTATAATAATTGTTAAATTTATTTAGCGGTATCATTTTCGTCCAGCTCATCAAAACCTTCTGATCGAAATAGGTATACACAAAATCGTGGTAGAAATAGTGTTAAGAAAAAGTTAGTCTTTTTTACAAAGTTTATGAGTTAGCATAACTAGAGGGACGCAAAATAGTAAAACTCCTCTAAAATTGATTGAAGTGATTTCAGTATTCTGAGTGTCGATAAAATGCATTAAAATCTTTCTTTTATGTTACAACAAATTGAGTAATACTGATATTGTGATAATCTATGGTGTTTGTTAACTGCTGCCCTGAAAACGTGCAAAAAGTTTTCTTTCGTTTGCAGAAGCTATCGAGAGGTCGGGCATACTTCCCGTAGCTCAAGCCGTAAACAATCAAGATGATTGGCCAATGGTAGTGGATGATTGGCAACCAAAAACCAAAACATGGATGGACATAGAAATGTCATACATTAAAACTTTAGGCGAGTCAGCATTTTTCCGTGGCATTGTTGAGCCCGATATTGTTACCAGAACAGAAAATTCTTTAACGGTACGTTCTTATATGAAAATAAAAAAATTACCGTTTACATTATCTTTTCCAAGTATTTTCGACATTCCCACTACTGAAATACCACGAAATGAAAAATATGAACATTACCGTACAATGCTTAACACTATTACAAAATGCTTAAGTAAGAAGATAATATGAAATTAGGTCAAATCAACGTTTTTTAAAAATTATGATATTGCTATCACTTGGTTACACACGTAATTAAGGAAGTATATCAATTTATAATGAATCCTTTTATGGAGCATGGTGGCATTCAATTTAATTGATATTTTCATTTCCGCAAAGGACAGAATTGAAACACGTTCGAATTTATAAATAATATGTATGTACGGTGCGTAGTTATTTTGATTTTAATCACCATTCTATTATACATACGTGATATATCGTATACGTATAACAAAAAATTTATTTTCGTGTTACAGTTGAGTCCTCCCAAATTTATACTGCCTACCTACGTGTTAAAGAACCCAGACCAACATAGAAACAGTATCGTGTTGTACCACAACTTTATTATTGACGTAGCTAAGGAATTTGTAATGTTCATCGATGTTCCCGAAGACAAAATCAGTGATGAAGCACAACAAATAATACGTCTGGAAATTGCTTTAATAAAAGTAAGTATGCTACCTTCATACGTTAATAGGCTGACATTTGCATATGTTGAGATTTATTAGGAATGGAATGTCTTACGTTTCTCAAATATATTTTTAAAGATATCCTGTATATTTTACAGCTTAAAGCAGCTAACAAACCCCATGGAGGAAATACAGTAATTCGAATTTTTCTGGAACAACTTCAAATAGAGTATGACAAGACTCCTCATAAAACCCGTAATTCAAAGGTGGGATTGTAATTTATGGAGATGATCACTGAATTTTACTAAATTTATGGTTGTATTTCACCTTTCAAGTATATTTCTTAGGGATGCTACGGTTTCTGTGGTACCAAGGTTTAACACTTGATTAGGATTCTGTTCGATATGAACAAACATCATCTCAAAGGAGAAGCTCAATTAGTTTGGGAGATCATTATTTTCTTTGATTTTAGATATTTTAATTTTTTTACATATCTCGAATACTGTGCGAGACACAATACAATTTTATATAACCTTTTCGATAGAAAATGTGACTCCCTACAAGAAAGGTTATATGTATTTTTATCGTATCTCGCATAGTTTTTTTTAGATAGAATGGATTTAGTTGAAAATGTCTATTGACATAACGATAGTGCCAATTTTTTCGAAGAAATATGTAAGATACGGATGAACAACACACATGTTTTTTGTAGGGGATTTAATTTTCTATAAAACTGCTTGTATGTATTTTTTTGTATTTGCCGTAGTTTTAGAGATATTGCGAGTCGAAAAAAACGTGTGCCTTACAAATTTTACAATCTTGATGCTTTTCCGTCGCGCCAAAGTTTGACAATTATTTCTTATCAATTTTTGCATAAAAACAGGAATTTAAATATAGAAACATAATATATTATTCTAATATCTTATTTTTTATAAATAATTAACAGTTAGACCGATAATAGTTTTTGGTCCTGCAAAGTTTGGGGTCCAGGGGTCAAGCCCCGGTGGAGGTTGGGGAGCGAAGCCCTCCAGAAAACAAATGATCTCATTTTCTTCATCAAATGATCTAAATTAAAAATATCTATGGAAAATACAACAAATTTAGCAGTTGTCGTCAGAACTGTTTGTCAAAGTTCGGTTCGGCCGATTTTTTCGTGTCCACGCCCCCTGAGTTTCAGGAATTATTGTCTGACGAATATAGTCATCTGGTGTGATTTAGGTTAGTCGAGGGTAGGAGGGATCTGGGGGCGAAGCCCGCCAGTCACGCATTTCTACCTGACGACGGACATGGATTGTGAATTAGTTTCTAATATGATTTCTATAGGTGTAAGAGGTATAAGAAAACGTATGAATGGCATTTGGGAGATAAAGCAACCGTAACCCATCAATCTGAATTTAATTTGAACAGGACGAATCGGCGGGACTGAAATGTCATTGATTCCAATTCAAAGATGGCATCAAGATTGTAAAATTTGTAAAACACACGTTCCTTTGAAATTCGACTCGTAATATCTCAAAAACTATTACGAATACAAAAGAAATACCTAGAAACAGTTTTCTAGAAAATTAAATTTCCTATAAAAAAGGTTGGATGTTGTTCACTCGTATCTTACATATTTTTATCGAAAAGGTTAGATGAAATTTTATTGTATCTCGCACAGTATTCGAGATATTTAAAAAAAANTGATGAAAAAGGTCTCTTTCTGTCCCTTTTTACCTTTTAGACAGAAACGATGGTATAGAGCTTGTCGCACAATATACAATGTAATTGTTACAAATTATTATCGAAAAGGTTAGATGAAATTTTATTGTATCTCGCACAGTATTCGAGATATTTAAAAAAAATTCAAATATCTAAAATCAAGAAAATAATTAATATCTCCCAAATTAATTGATATATCAATTTTTCCTTTGAGATGATATTTGTTCATATCATACACAACCATAATCAAGTGTTAAACCTTGGCGCCACGGAAACCGTAGTATTTTTTTTTTTTAAACCGCGTTTATTTATGAGAATAATGTGATTTCGATATCGCCAAGAAAAGTAATCATCTTGGTAAATTTGGAACATCAAAAACAAAAAAATACTTTCAATTGTTCAAACATGATCGTTAATTTTAATAATTGTTTTTCGTTGACTTTCTCATAGCAAGTTAGCGCGATTTTATACTGATTAAATGCGCGTGATCCATATAGCACAATATTATGTTTAAATTCTGATTTTGTGAAAAATTCCAACGTTATGCATTATTTAAAATAATGTTATTTAGATAATCTGGACGGATATGGTAAACAGCATCTTCTCGCAATTAAATTACCACATCCCTCCTTCAACTTTTATAAAAGTAGAAAATATGGGCTATTTTCAACAATTGGCTACACTGCTGGATAAAACACCGACCCGAGTAATAGGTAATCAGTGTTATTTGTATCACGCTAAAAACCACAAGAATAATTTTCCTACGCTAATTTTTCAATTTAAGCATATCAAATAGATGTAATCGCAAAATAATGATCAAATATGTTTTAACAATTTTTTTAAATGAATGTATTTAACTGGCCGAAGGGGAAGAAAAAGTTTATTAATAGAACTTTTCAAAATCAGTCACATAGGTATTGCTATTTCTGAATAACGTAGATAACAGAATTGTACATTCTAATTGCCTTAATGTTTTCGCAGTGAATTTTGTTCATTGGCAGTATGTTCGACGTTTATTGAGTAGTTGCGATGAAGGTATGAGAGAACGGTACAATGTTTTGAAAAAAGAGTTGCTTCGAGGATCGCCACGGAAACGGTATGTTTTCTAACTCGATTTTTTTTAATATTCCGACATTTTTAGCGTATCGAGGTAATAGGTACTAATTGAGTTTTATATAATCTTAAAATAGTCAGAAATTTAAGGAAGTTATGTTTCAGGTGGGTGCAGTGTTTGCGAAAAAATCCCGCAGTAATTGCGTTGATCTCCCACTATTTGAAAGACCACGTTTCGCAGAAATCTCTCGACATTGTAAGTTACTTGAGCTTCATATAAAAAATTGTAGTATTTATTATGCTTTTTTCGGCTATGAAAGTGCAGCTGTTCTTGTAGTGACGTCAAATAATGTTACATTTGCAATTTATATCCAGTTTTCTTAATAGAATAATTAATATTTAAATAAATGTTACACTATCTTAATAAGAAATGATAAACGTACTCAGCGTATCACTTCAAGTACCGCGTCTAGGACTAGAAAATAAAAAAATCATAGAATACTATAATAATATTTAATAGAACGCATTGTTTTAGGTTGACGAAATGATTAATCAACATAAGTCACAGATGGAGATACAAATTCTTGGTACTTCTTGGTTGGACAACGGTATAAAGTTTTCACTGTACACGAAGGCACAAAGTGCAAGAAAGTTTCTAGGAAATCCTCCTTGGTACAGAAATACATCTATCATTGACGACTATTATACCGAAGTATTACTTGCATCTGTTTAATTACTAGTTTATGTGTACAATCGTAAGTAATTATACATAATGTCGTTTATTTTTGCAATAGCTAGAGGTTGGAGATAACCATTTCCAAAATGAACTTAATTCCAAGAAGTTCACCATCTATCAAGCCCAACAATTATTGGAAAGTCCAGCTGAGCTATTCCCGGAAAGTATCATGTAAGAAGTTAATTAAATGGTTTTGGGGTAAAACTGTATTAGTTAATTCGCGTTAGTGGAATTACATATTCATTCATGTAATAACCCTTTCTTGTCAATAATAGATGGATGGATAGTGTTCTTGAAGTAAATGCTTACTTCAATCAACTTCTTAATTCATTAAGTAAGTCTTCTATGTTTTTCTCGTTAATAAAAAATGTATCAACATTCTCATTACAATCTTTTGATTTCCAGTTGTACCAGTAGGGATGTTGTATCCTCCTTTGTTCCATGGGAAAGACGTGCCTGAGTGAGTATTCTAAATAGCATTTTAAAGATTATCGATTTACATTTATGATGGCAATGGCTGTCGATCATTTATCTGCTGAAACAATTTCGTATGCAAGAAATATGTTAATTATTGTTTCCACAATATATGTAATGATTCTTCATATTCTGACAGCAAATCGATCACTGTATACAAACCTTATTAACGTTTTATTTTTATGTAGAAATGTATTATATGGCTCTACTGGTTCTATCATAGGCCATGAACTATCCCACGCATTTGACGATCAAGGTGATTTACTAGTTTCTGTTGTTTGATAATTATAAAACTTTGAGACGTGCATTTTTACAACAGGCTGATTCTCTTCATAAAATATGGTTTAATTTGCCGATTTCTGATGAAAAAGGTCTCTTTCTGTCCCTTTTTACCTTTTAGACAGAAACGATGGTATAGAGCTTGTCGCACAATATACAATGTAATTGTTCAAAATTATATACCAGGTGTATAAGCTTAAATCCGCTGTTTGCTCATAGATTGCTTTAGTGAGCATGTTTAGTTACTATGGACACGCTATACTTTTGTTTTGTATGAGTTTGACATCTGTCAACAATAATCAGTGTACATCATCAGCAATTTCATACAACAACATACATTTTTCCTTTGGTAATCATGTCTAGTTTTTTCCTAGAAGAAGAGCATATGCGGGAAGCTCTACTTTTCTGCTTCAATTTGAATAAATCGGCTGCCGAATCGCATTGAATGCGTGTGAAGGCCCATAGCGACAGTACTTTATCGAAAACAACGTGCAGAGATTGGTTTCGTCGGTTCAAAGACGACAATTTTGACCTGAGCGACAAGAAGCGTGAAAATCGACCCAGGAAGGTTGAGGACCATCAACTGTAGGTTCTTTTGGATGAGGACGATACTCAATCGCAAAAAATGCTTGCCGAGCAATTGGATGTTACTCAACCAGCCATTTCCATGCGCCTACGTGCCATGGGAAAGGTTCAAAAGATCGGAAAATGGGTGCCGCATGAATTGACCGATAGGCAGATGGAGCGACGCCAAAACACATGCGAGATCTTGCTCGCCAGACAAAAAAGAAAATCCTTCCTGCATCGGATTGTGACGCGATGAAAAGTGGATATTTCTCGAGAATCCTAAACGCAAGAAATCGTGGGTTGATCCCGGCTAACCATCAAAATCGTCCGCAAGACTAAATCGCTTCGGACAGAAGACGATGCTGTGCGTTTGGTGGGATCAGCAGAGTATCGTCTACCAGGAGCTGTTGAAACCTGGTGAAACTGTCAATGCCCACCGCTAACAACTGATCAAATTGCACCGTGCTCTGCGTGAGAAAAGGCCGGATTATCAGCAAAGACATTACAAGCTGCTTTTCCTTCACGACAACACACCATCGCACACGTCAAAGATGGTCCGAAATTACTTGGAGGCACTCAACTGGGAGGTACTACCTCACGCTACTTATTCCCCAGACCTGGCTTCTTCCGACTACCACCTGTTTTCGTCGAAGGGCCACGCGCTCGCTGAGCAACACTTCGATTCTTACGAAGACGTCCGACAATGGCTTGATGAGTGGTTTGCCTCGAAAGAGAAGGAACTTTTTTGGCGTAGTATCCACAAATTGCCCGAGAGATGGGACAAATGGGTATCTAGCGAGGGCCAGTACTTTGAATAAATTATTTTTTCGCTTTCTATGAAAAAAACATGTGTTTTTCTGACTAAAAGACAATGGATTTAAGCTTATACACCTGGTATTTGTGCCAATTTGTGTAAATTTTGCAATGAGTAAATAGTTCCTCCAGCCTAGGAATGCATGTGCACGAAACACTTAGAAATTAATGTGTTACTAGTTTAGAATCTTCTTAACAAAATTTGTATAAATTTGTTATTAATTTCTAGGTCGTCGATATGATGCTGGTGGTCTACCCCTGGTATGGGATCCCGTTTCCTTAATACAGTACCAAGAACGAACTGAGTGTTTCGTCAAGCAATTCAATAAGTATAAATTAAAAGAATTGGAGGAAATCGGCCGAACGGCTTACGTAAGTAATTTCTTTAATGTTCTTCACTGATTTTGTAGGTGTTTGTTAAGTCAGTAATTACGGCATGTGCATGGTAATTTTTCAATTTTTAATACATTTTTAGGCCGATGGAAGATCGACAGAAAGAGAAAACACGGCTGATACAACTGGTATATTTGCTACTTTTGCTGCTTTTCGACATAGGGCCAGACTAAGAAATAAACCCTTTAAAAAGTTACCAGGTCTAGAACATTTGACCGACGACCAGCTGTTTTTCCTTTCCTTCGCCAATGTGAGTGGCGGAAAAATACACAGTGAAAACTTTTTGCACACATTTGTAATTTTTCTAAAATTGCAATCCTAATTTCCAGTCGTCATGGTTTTGCATTACGTGTAAAGTCAGACAATAGCTGCGTAGCTGTTTATACCGTACCAGTCTCAACTGATTGTGACGATTGCAATTTTGATGAATTTACAATGTTCAATGATGATGTATCGTACAAGTTGTAAACATTTTGAAAATTTCTGTTCAACAGATATGGTGTTCTTACATAAAACCGGAGAAAATGCTGTTTATGACACTGCTTCAAGCGTCTCATAGCTTTCCAAGATATCGTGTAATTGGTACTTTGTCGAATATCAAAGCTTTCTCTGATACATTTCAATGTCCGTTTAATAGCCCCATGAATGCTCGTGATAAGTGCTATTTATGGAAATAATTACAGTTATTGTAATATAAAAGAATTCACGTTTGTAACGGAATTCTTAATGGGTCTGTACGTATCAAATGTGTAAAAATAAAACTCAAGATCTGAAAGTTATCCTTTTTGATTTCAAAAAGAGGAAGAAGACTTCAGTTATAGAATGAAGAAAACTGTTTAATTAAATACAATTAAAAATATGTCACTTCTTGTCTCTGACCCCGATTAGAATAATAGATATAAACATTTTAGGGTTCAAATAAATAGTTATTAATAGATTGGACATAATTAGAGGAACTGGTAATCGGTGAAGATATAAACGAGTATAACTTCTGGAAGTGTTTAACAATTTTTTACGTACTTATTAAGAATGAGTAGTATATTAAATCCTCATTAAATTTTGGGCTTAGGTGTGGGGGGATGGTGTGTGTGCCCTGTTTGTTGTGTTTCGTCCCGGGTCTGCCTGTGTGTGGACTCGTCAGTAAGGCTATCAGGCAGACCCTGCCTTAGACACCGAAAAATCTCTCCTGAGCGGGATTTGAACCCGAGAGACTACATGGTATGAGCGGTGAGTGTAACCGCTGGGCTATCGAAGGCCCGTGTCGAAGGAAGAACTTCTAATATATATATGCTATGACCGCCACAAAATAAATTTCGCATTACTGTACTGTAACTTTTCTCGCGTACCGGCCCTTTCCCCCTTGTTCGGTCGCGTCGTATCGCGCAATCGGGCGGTCGCGAGGAAGTTATAAGATTTGCCTTTTGGCAATTTCCTGGATTTCCTCTTGGCAGTCTCAGATTGGCTAGGGCTTTCAACGGCGCAGAGCCTCAGCATCTAAGCACTTTTCATCAGTGAAAGCCGTATGGTAGGGAATCCAGGAATTTTATATGTTTTATCTGAGGAAGGTTCGGTCGTGGACTCGAAATTATAAGGGTCTCCGTGTGTCTTTCTGTCGCGTCAGGTATGGTGTTTAATTAAATTTCCCTGATTTTGGAAATCTTGAGTCTATTCGAGATTATGTGTGGACGGGCTCCACGGTTACACCTTGTGCAATGTGTTCCCGTGACCCTTTAACAAAGGGGGAACGGCGCCATGCCGTCACGCCCTCGGTGTGTAAGTGTGAAAGAACCTTGTATTGAGAGTCTGGATCGTCCCGTACCTCTAGTCACCCGGGGAACGTCGCGATGACGTCACGCCGGGGGCTTAGATGGGGGGTACGAGGCCGTCTCCTGTATCCGAGGTTCCTAGTTTTCTCCGTCAGGCACGGAATTGCCCGTGCGACCAAACACCCGGGGAACGTCGCGATGACGTCACGCCGGGGGGCAGGTGCACGGCTTCAAGACCGTTCTTGAGCCTGAGGAGCAGGATGCGCGTCGTCTCGAGCGGCCAGACACTCGGGGAACGTCGCGATGACGTCACGCCGAGGGGCAGGTACAAGAGTCCGACGTCGTCGTCCTGGTTGTTGTTCTTCCGTCGTCAGGCCTCGTCTCAGGCGGCTATACACTCGGGGAACGTCGCGATGACGTCACGCCGAGGGGGCAGACGCGAGAGCACGAGACCGGGCGCGGAGCGCCTCGCTGCCGAGTGGAAGGGGAAGCAACTCTATGCCGTCACACCTCGCACGGCACGCGAGTTGGCTCGCCGAATTTTCTAAGATTATTGACGGTGATTCCCGGAAGGGGAATCCGTCTAAATGGCCACCGTTCGTAGGTGGTCCAAGGTATCCCTGCCGGGCGCTTTGCCGGACTTCCTTGGGTGCTTGGACTCACCTGCCTACTTAGGGCACTGGATTCTATGTGCTCGTGAGGAGCGGCCCTGTCGCCTTGTCTCCTCGAGCCTTTTAATCTTCCACTTGCCAGGGGATGCCTGGCAAGGGTATCGCGAATATAGGGTAATTCCTGGAGGAGCAGCGCAATGCTACCACGTCCATAGGCTCTTTCGATCGGAATAGAACGATCAGAAAGGACCTCGATTAGAGAAAATCCACGCCTTTTATACCCGCGGAATACATGGGATCTATTACTGTATCGTCGGGTTCCCACTCTGGCCCGCGTTCTTTGACGTGCTATTGGACACGATGGTTACCCTCTAGACGATTTGTAATTTCTCGCCCTTTGATTCGCCGGGGTCAAGGCCGTGATCATTTCCTCCAATCGGGGTGACTCATATCAACGTTATATTAATTTGATCGCGATGTATTAATTCGCGACCTCGTGACCCTGCCCGTGTTGTGTGCGCGCGAGGCTCTCTCTCGACGCGCCGAGCAAGCGGTTGTTTTTATATCCTGACTCCCGTCGCGGGGACAAGATTCGATTTGTCTTACATAGGTGTCGCGTCGCGTACCTCCGACACGTCACAGTACAAATTGCTGTTACAATTGAGTTTAAAATAGTACAGCTATCCATTTTTAATAAGCTTTCCATAGCTCTCGCTCAAGAAAGCGTGTTATTAATCTGATTTCTTTGTTGCTCGTATTTATTTGATGATGAACTACCTCAATATTGAATAACTACATAATTTCAGATTTTTAAATTCCTAATACTCTGCGTGAATTTTAACAAGCAACAAGGCGGTAGTCTCTAATGATGTGCAAAAAGCGCACTGATTATGTTGCATCTTTCATGGAAAATATTTGTATACATAGGAAATGCATACGAATGCATACAATACTATGCATGCTGGATTGCAGCTTGATTTAGTTTCGATATTTGCAGCAGATTATAACAGGTTAACGATATCGTGACGCGACTAATCAGAGACGTGTGCCACTCGAAGCACGTAGGCAATAAAAATAAAAATGACTAGTTTATATATACATTGGAAACATTTGTCTTGTACCGTGCACTCAATTTATGTACACTTAATCATGTTTCCGTTAAAAAACTGCTTGCGCTTAAATAGGAAAGTATCTTCTGCCGGATGTCTTTTGCTATCGTATGTAATTCCTTGATATAATTTAATAAACATCATTACTTATATACAGACTACCAAAACATACCTATAATTACACGGTTCGGTTTCATTTTGCAGAGTTTTCCTCCAATTTTTAATAGTGACATGTTTCGTTGAAGCGGGCCCAGTACTAAGTCGTCCTGGATATGACATCTGTTATTCCGAGGCCTGCAATATATCAGGTATTTCATAAGAAAAATAAAAAGTTATTGACTTTCCTGAACTTATTGGAGATGATTTTTTTTTATTTATTTGTATGAATAATTTACTTGTGTCACAATTTATTAATATCACGATTCTTTGACCATTCAGCTGGGGAGTACCTGAGGAACATGAACCCTAACGTGCCTCCCTGCACCGATTTTTACGAGTTTGCTTGCGGAAATTACAAAAATTACCACCAAGTGGACCCCGTATTTGGCGAGATTAGCTACATGATGGAAATGGAGAAATCTAAGAACAGAGCATTAGACGGTAATATCTCCATTTTCGTAAGTTCTTTCACACATTTTTCAAAACCATTTTCTTTTGATATTGCAGCAATCCTATCTCGACCAATTGCCTCTGGAGATATCGAAGCTCTAAGAAAGGCAAAACAATTCCATCAATCGTGCATCGATGAAGGTAAGCCTTATGGCAAATATGTTGTTGATACGAATAATTTGTATTAACTGTCGATCACTAAATAGCAGAACGTATCAAAACTGGTATCAGGAGGTCATAACTACTTGTTTTTGCAAGCTTTTGGATTTAAAGACGGGGACAGACGCGAAAGGACCGCAGTGGAGAAAAAACGGAATCGCAAAAGAATGTTATTCATTTAATTAGTTGACTCTGTTACAAATCAATTTATCTCATAATTGGACTGACTCAAAGTCTTTTTCGACCATCAACGTGTTGCGACACGTTGAATGTTGCGATCCTCCACCCATAACACTTTGTCCCACCCACCGGTGTTCATTAAATTTAAAGTCGTGAGTTCTTACATTTATTTTTAATTTCGTTATTTGATGTAACAGAAGAAATGTTATTTCTTTTAGGTGCACTCGAAAACATAGGATTATCCGAATTAAAGTCTACATTATCCGAACGAGGAGGTTGGCCCGCAGTGACCGGATCTTCAAGATCAAGTATAAATGTTCTCTCTTGGCAACAAATTGACGAGGTCTATCTGACACTCGTTGGCGAATCGGCCTTTTTTAAGTTTAGTGTCGAAATTGACAAGGAAGATAAAAGCAAATACAGCTTTGTGGTATGTAATGACATTTCCGTCCCAATAATATTTAAATCTAGTTAATTGCATTGTAACTAAATAACTTGCACGTAATATGATTCTTCTATACATATGGATTATGCATTGAAAATTACTTGGTTGTATAAAATTAATGTTTAGAAGGAAAATTCTTCTGTTCATAGCTGAAACCTCCTCTGTTTGCCGTACCGGATTATATGCTGATTTATCCTGCAACGTATAGCGATGAACTAGACAGATACAGTGAATTTATTATTGACGTCATTACGAAACTTTTAGAGAAACCTACCTCAGCAGAGAGGATAAAAAAAGACGCGGAAAATATAGTGGCATTCGAAGTTAAATTATCGAAAGTGAGTACAAGTTTAGCGCAAAATTGAATAAGATTTCTCATTTTCATGCATGTATTCACTTTTAGCACCCAAAAAGTGGTTATTTTCAACGCGATAATCAGGTCTTTTAACATAGGAATATTTTGTAATCGATTGCAGATTAAACGAAAGAGGGACTCTCATTATGCAGAATTTACGCGTCTTGTACCATCCATGTTCCAAATGCTTTACGAGGAAGAATCCCCTAGATCTGATAGATCAACAGTGAGAATATAGCATTTCTCAAAGCATAAAAAATCTTTAAAAAATTATTATATGCTTTTCTTAACATAGTTTTATTGTACAGATAAACTGGATAAACATGTTACGTAAACTTCACGGAATTACAAACGTGCCCTTTACTACTGGAAGAGGGATATTGGTAAATGATCAAGATTACTTTATGGAATTAGGAAAAGTGCTGGACCAAACACCGGCCGATGTTTTGGGTGAAGCATTATATTTATTAATTGCATTTTATGGGAGAAAGGTTCTTTAAATGATAATTTATGTCTATTTACAGTAAATTACGTTCACTGGAAATTCGTATATCACACAATGTCATTCACAAATTATGACATGAGGTCGCTTCTTCGTAACTTTCGGGCGGAACTGCTACTAAATTGGCCTGAAGAATCGAGGTATGTCCTAGAATGTTTTAATTAATATATATATTGTTACTGAATAGAAATATTTTAAAGTTGATGGAAATTCCACTTTAGGGCCTTGGAGTGTCTCAATTTAAATCCAGCGTATGATGCGGCGGTGTTTCAATATTTGCAAACGGTTGACATAATAAAGCCGAACGAAGAAGTAAGCATTCATCGTCACTTTAAAGAATGAAGAAAATTGTTGGAATGTTCGAAAATGTACCAGAACTAATTGTTACTACACGTAATTCCGTGATCGCAATTTAGTTTAGTCACATGATATATACTTCACAGGCGCGAAAGATTATTGCATATCATAAGACACAAGTGTATAAACAAATTAATGCAGCGAGTTGGCTGGACCGAATTACAAAGGCAGCAATGATAAAAAAACTCGAAAGAATGGAAGTATTTATTGGACATCCTGAGTGGCTTCAAAATCCATCTGCTGTTAATGAACATTTTCGTAGGGTATGAATCAAACTACTTCCCTGAACCTGTATTTGTAAAATTTAGTTATTTTTCGTAGTTACAACGTTTGTTTTATGAAACAGTTTACAACAGGGACGAGTTTCTTTAAAAATTACCAAAGCACGAAGAAGTTTCTTGTGGAAAAATCCCTACAACTTTTACAGAAGTCAGTAAATAAACGATCAGAGGAATTCATGTAAGACATTTTTTAATCATTATGACTTTTCATTTTAGACTTCATGTGTTCACAGACTAAGAAATGAGAAAAAACATGAGATTGGTATGAAAAATCGAATGTTTCTTGAACATCGGCGTTATTTAATACAAAAATTTACGGAAACAAAATTATGATATATTATAAAACACAATTAGGTAAATTCATTCTTTTTTCTATTGCAGATGGTCTAGCGGTGCCACCATGGTAAACGCACTCTACAAGCCATTTGCAAACGCATTAGGTGAGCTTTGTATTTCTACACAAAAAATGATATCTTTATCGAATGCACTAACAATGTCTCATGATTCACAACATTCGATTGGTTAATTAATATCCTACTGGATTTCAGTTGCCCCTGCTGGAGTAATGCAGGCTCCCAACTTCATGGAGAATGTACCAAAGTAAGTGGATTAATTGTAAACCCATACTATTTGTGCGCTATTTGTATTACATTTGCTCCAATAAGGATGCACTTATACTATTTCCTATTTGTAAATGGCTATATATAATATTGACTGCACTTATCGTTTACAAATCAGAAGAAACTTTTTTCGTACTACTCTAGAATTTTGAATTTTGCTGGCATTGGTTTTATATTGGCTCATGAGTTATCCCACGCCTTCGATAAAAATGGTAAGTCACTACCTTAAATTGGACTGAGACAATAAATCTTGAAAAACTTGTGAAAGTAACACACATTCACATGCATACAATTTTATTTAGGATTTCAACATGATTTCGAGGGTTCACCTTTGGTGTTGCCAGAACGAACGAATCAAGCCCTTAATAATCGAGCACAGTGCTTTATTAATCAATTCAATGGTTACCAATACAAAGAATTGGAAGTGTTCGGCGAAATCAAGTTTGTAAGATATTCTTTTACATCCTTGGGCGTCTTTTTCATTTTATAGTAAACAAGGTTCCATTGTTGTAACATAGCGTTTCGATATTTGAGGACTCCTAATTTCTAATAACCTTTGCAGGCTAATGGTCAAGAGACTTTGAATGAAAATATAGCTGATACGTCTGGTATGCATACTGCTTACGGTACTTTTCGGCTACGTGCCAAGGATAAGTTTAGACATTACCAAAGATTACCTGGTTTAGACAATTTCACCGACAAGCAGCTGTTCTTCTTAGCCTTTGCTAATGTAAGTAATCACGGTACATTTTTTTTTTTTTTTTTAATAATGGTTGACACATTGAAATCCTGGCAAACTAGTGGCACGTTAGAATCCCTATTTTCTGAACAAATTTGTAATACATTGGTTATGATTATTTTTTCAAAACTTCTAACCAATCTTGTATTTAATCGAAATAATATCGATTGACAGATTTGGTGTGAATATTTGACGCCAGAGAAACTTCGGTTCACATTGACTCTTGCAGAATCACATAGTTCTTCAAGACACAGAGTAAACGGAGTTTTATCCAACATGAAAGAGTTTGCTAAAGCTTTCGAATGTCCACCGAATAGCCCTATGAATCCAAATCAAAGGTGCAACGTATGGACATGAACACGTTAAACAAAAAGTAACAATTATTGTGATCTGCAACAATAAAGTTTTACAATTATTCACAAATAAAGTTTTCTCTAGCATTTAACGAAACGATTACATTTCTAAGTTTATGTGGCATGTCTATTGAATTCAATATTAAAGGCTAAAAATATTTACTCCCGAGCACCACGTCAAATAGTAATTTTCCAATAATCAGTTTCCCACGTATCGTGTAATGAAAATCATGCCATTTATCACATACGTGACATAGAGTAGATGTGAGGTCACGTAATTGCGCATCGTGAGGAAAACGCACGGAGAAATTGCACTTGTTATCTCATTTTGATAACGTAAAACTGAAGAACTCTAATATATAAATTACATGCATGCGGATGCACCGGCTTGCTGTATGTTAACTTCCGGCAGGGTACAAATGTAAATAAAAATGTATTTGACAATCAGCAATACATCAAGAGGTAACAGAAGAGTAGGTGCTACAGGTTTTAATTTGTAAGTGATATAATCGCAGGTTTGTACATAATCAATTAAAATTAAATGACAAGTCTGTCGAAAATACTAAGAGAAATATATTAGCTGGCGTCACAAATTTGATTTGTATTATGTTATCTACCGAAGACCTGCTTTCCCTCCATGGAAGAATAGGGAATATTTCGGAAATATAATTTTTCTCTACATCTTTTATAGACACTGCTTAGTTCTTTGTTTGCTAGTCAATCTAGTGCCAGTAAAGGCAGGATCAACGTTAACAAAAATGTTAGGTACTACTGGATCTCCTCAAACAGGTAGCAGCAATTTTGAGACGTGTCTTACCGACGACTGCAGAATTACAGGTAGGAATTATCCATAAAAAGAAAAAATAAAGACTTCTAAATTAAGTAACTCGGTTGAAAAAGATAAAATAAAGGATTTATTTATGCACCTTACAGCGGCGGAAATTTTAAGAAATATGGATTCTAATGTAGCACCTTGTACCAATTTTTATGAGTTCGCCTGTGGTAATTACAAGACTCGTATCGACTTGAGTACAGTGGACGATCATTACAACCGCTTCAAAGAGATTGAAATAACTGTCAGTCATCGATTACGAGGTTTCCTTTTTTTACTTTACTTCTATTCTTGTACGAAGAGTTTGAAATATAAGTACTCTATACAATACTAGAAGCAAGTATCAGAAAGAAATTATTTATTCGTGTTTTAGACATCATTTACGAGCCAATTACTGCGAGGGACGCTGAGGCCGTGAAAAAAGTGAAGAAAGCCTTCCATGTTTGTATGGATGAAGGTATTAACGTTTTGCACATCTTCATCTTTAGCTAATCAAGTTGTTGATACAAATGGAATATTAATTTGCAAAAAGTTAAAGTATTTGTACTTATCTGTGAGAAAAATCACATATCGTGTGCAGATACTCTTCAGCACTGTAAGAAAATTGTCATCGGTCTTAGTTTCGTTGTTAATATATTAAGACATTCTTACAGAAAGAAATATTGATACAACATGCTAATTTTACTGCATACAGTTTTGTGGGTAGATTGTAATAGAATTGTTTTTCTAGAGCGTATTGACCAGATGGGAATGGCGGAAATAAAATCTATTCTAGCAAAGAAAGGAGGTTGGCCGATAGTAACGTCTTCTCGTAAAGAAGGGACTGCAGTTCCTTGGTATGAGCTTGATAAGTGGTATATTAGCATCATGGGTGAATCCGCATTTTTCCGATTTAATATCGAGCCCGACAGTATCGATCCCACTAAACACGCCTTCGTGGTAAGTAAATGAGAAAAATGAGTCAAACGGTAACAATAGAAATTTACAATAAATTTAAAGATACGAGGATTTAATTTGAGATGCTGAGTTCTAACTTCAACATTTTTTAATTTTATTTCGATGTCAGTTAATGCCCAGTTTGTCTACTCTACCGACAAACGTACTGCAGAAGTCATCGCATCATCAAGGCAAAATGGATACCTACCGGAAATTTATCGTCGACGTCGCTGAACAATTTTTGGAGGAAACAAGCATTTGGGATGCGAATAAGGTGCAAGATGTGAAAGATATCATGGATTTGGAAATCGCTCTAGCAAGGGTTGGTACAGGTGACTTTAGTGGTACATTTTCTCACGGAGTTTTTCATGAATTATTTTCACAGATTAAACATGTCGAACGATTAGGCAGTCGCATGATACCACCGGAGAAAAAGAGATTCATAATGTCTGAATTTGTCCGAAGTCAAAAGATGCGACAACGATCGAAACCGCAGGTGAAATTAAATTTTATTCCAAAAGTGTATTTAAAAAATATTTAATATCTTATCTGATAGACATGTATTTCTCTTTTTATTTTAGGCTAAGATAGATTGGAAGAGTATCCTTCAAAGCTTCTTAGCAAACAGTGATCTTATGTACGATCCTGCGTGGAAGATGATAGTATACGATTTGCCCTATTTTCAACAGTTGGAGAAGGTGTTATCGGAGGTACCGGCTAAAGTCATAGGTAGTATATCAATAAAAAAATAGTTTAAATCGGAATTTGACAATTCATTAAACCGACTGTATTAATTCTCTCATAGTTAATTACATCCATTGGCAGTTCATTCGTCGTTTACTGGGAAGTATAAATAGTGCTTTGGAATTTCTGGACTATCAATTGCGGAGTGGGACGTTAAAGAAAAAACCCAATTCAGAGCGGTAGATTTCCGAAATCGAATTTTATATTAGAATGTCCTTTAACGATACTCCGACTAAAACTAAGGTTATTTTGTTATAGATGGATGGAATGTTTGAACAGTAGTCCAGCTCAACTTGCAATTATTCATCGATATTTGGAAAAACACGTTCCATTAAAATCCGAAAGAATGGTACGTTTTTCTTTTCTCCAACCAAATAATTTCTTCTGACTTGTTCTTTTTTCGTACCGTGATAGATTAAAGAAATGATCAAAGATGTAAAAAAAGAATTGGAACACCAGATTGGCGGAGCTTCTTGGTTAGATAGAAAAGGAAAGGATGCGTCACAATTGAAGATCACACATTTAAACGAATTTATTGGACCTCCTTTGTGGTTACGAAATGCCACATTAATTAATGAATATTATGGAACGGTACGAAGTCATCTTATGTACACTCGTAATTATTTTCTTCCTTACTTGCAATCTAATATCTAATAAATGAAAATTAAGCGTTGCGCCATTTGTTGAGATAGCTCAGTATTGGAGACAGCCATTTCAGAAACATTCTCAACCAAAGGATGTATGACGTGCGAAATACATTAAACCTGTTGGCAGTGCCAGTAAATCGACTTGCAGATTCAGTCATGTAAGAGAAATATTAATTGGAATTTGTTATATTACTAAATAGCTAGGTAAAATAAACGAGCAATAATTTTTGGGCAAGAAAATGTTTTAGATTATAATCGAGATGTCATCATCTTTTCATTTTGTTTTCTTTGTATTCCATTTTTACCATTCCATTCCATGAATCGTCATCCAAAGTAAACGTTTACATATACAAATTCACATATTTCCTAAACAGTACCTGTATCTTGCACGCTCATGAAAGTCTCAACATGAAATCGCTCAGAAACATGGATCAGAGAGGTTCTAATTAGATCCTATTTTTATTAGATACTTTGTCAGGTCATATACTTTAACTTTTTAGATGGCCCTATGGAATCGCAAAAGTGAATGCGTACTACAATCGCCGGCTCAACGCTCTGAGTGAGTTCTTGTTTTTGTTTATTTTTTAAACTCTGTCTATATTACAGTTATCACCTCTTTTGACTTTTCAGTCATACCGTTAGGAGTGATGCAGCCACCATTTTTCATGAACGATACTCCCGAGTAAGTAACAATGTTGCCCTAATTCTGAACCGTATGCAAAAATCTAGTCAGTTAATAAATTTTCTTTCTTAAGAAATGTTCAGTTCGGTGCTCTTGGTACTGCGATAGGACACGAATTGACGCATGGTTTTGACGAAACAGGTGAGTCCTATTTTTTCAAAAATAAAATTTTCAGGTAAATTGAAATTCACGGGAAAAAATCGATAATTTTAAGGCCGTCGGTACGCTCATGATGGGTCACGCATGATGTGGTCCAGCAAATCGGCCGAGGCATTCAGAAAACGAGCACAATGTTGGATCGATCAATTCAACGAGTATACATATAAAGAATTGGAAGAGTTCGGTCGAACCGTTCACGTTAGTTCTTTCATTTACTCTGCCATTAATATAGAATACCTCGCCGTAATTTTGACTGCATATTTTATATGGTTAAACTTTTCCAGTGTGACGGTGCAGCAACCGAATCGGAAAACATGGCAGATTCGGTTGGAATGCAATTAGCTTATGCAGCCTTCAAAGCCCGAAAAAAAGACTATCAGAAATTACCTGGTCTGAGCACTTACACCGACGATCAATTATTCTTCTTGTCGTACGCCAATGTAAGACATGTAGAATTAACATCAACAAATATTGCCGCGTCTTTTGGGTTATTTCTTACTTTGCTTCTATAGGAAGCTATTTATCTAGATTTTCTCTGGGTCTCTGTATATAAAATATACATTTGAACATTTATACCCTATTGTTTTACAGATGTGGTGTGAGTATAGAGATTTGGACAGCTTGATGTACTTCTCGGAGATATCGAAAGAACACAGTATCGGGGAACACCGAGTCATCGGTGCGGTGTCGAATATGAAATCGTTTAGTGACGCATTTCAATGCTCTAAGGACAGTCCTATGAATCGGAAACGGAGGTGCAGCTTATGGAAGTGAATACATTAAACTCAATGAATCAGAAATCGAAAAATGCAATAAAACATTCGTATACTAGTGCTGTGTAACATTCTGACGAATTTCATTAATACAAAACGAGGTAATAAAATTGCGTCTTCAGAGAAATTGTAAATTCGCGTTGTATGTACGTCAATCCGTAATTGCCAAAAAAACAAGCACCGTGTACGGCAATCTTTAATGCCGAGCCTCGAATTTATCTGTTCATGTCATACACATACTACTGGTCTCAGCTACTGTTAGGTCGGGGATCGTTTACTCGGGAGCGGTGATGGCGATTACCCGAGGGTGTCGATCGGACCTGGCCTCGTGGGTATGTTTTTAGGGATTCGCTTCCAGATGGTTGAAACCAGCCAAAGACCTCGTCGAGTAAAGTAACGAAGATACTTTATTTTCAATTGCCTCTTGGCTTACAGGAACGACTCGTAGACTAGGTCGACTCAGGGGGACTAGCGTTCGCCGAGAGTCACAGGTGTCTCGCACGCAGGTTACAGAATCGAGACGGTTCAAACTTAGATAGATCAGAGAGCGAGCCCTTCGGAGCGGGCCTTTTTATACTGACCTAGGATGTTCTTAGGCGCGGAGGAGGATGCTTATTGGTGGGTTTTTAAGATTGAGGAGGGAAATGTCTCATGTGATTGGCTTGGGGACAGGTCGAAGGGGAAACAGTTGGAAAGTGTCTTTTCCAGAGATTCTGGATGTTTGACGTTTCCCAGGGCGGTTATCTAGTTTGGGGTGCGGAAGTACTCGGATAAACAGAGGGTAGATAGGAACGAGGGAGAGCATGTCTCCAAGAGCGCTTTGGAGCACGAACGCGTTGCTTAATCTCTTTCTTAATGTTACTTAAAATAAAACGTTAGGTAGGGACCTAACACTACCTGATTTTAAAATTTTTTCCACCTACTACTTTTAACTTTTTTAATTCTATTTTTTATTGTGAAAAACAGCCATTTATCGAAAATCGCTTCCGCGCATTTTATGATTCCGATTAGTTTAGAAATATATTTAAAATATAAGCCAAATCATTGCAAATTGAAGAGGTGGTGATGTCGTTGAAGGCTTCTAGACAGGGGTCCTTAAAAGCTCTGACAATATACATACAAAAAAACCTGTTCAATATGTCGCTTTCAAATTTTCGTGGACAATTATAAATTCCAATACTCGGCATACATTTTTACAGGAAACGAAGCGACGAATTCTAATGATGTACACCTGTAGAGATGAATGTCTTTCTTATGGATTTTCTGCTACCAGTATTGTAACTGATTTCACCATATGTATTGCAAACACGACTGAACTGTGTCACTCGCTTCTCGCTCTTTATATACGAGAGGTGTCTCAAAAGTAAGTTCCACTATTTTTTTTAAACCCGTTTGGTTGGCGGGAAACGTTTGAAATTTGGAGGGAATATTTATCTGTGTGTAGTGCAAGCTCTGTAAAATCCCATCGCTAGGTCAGTCATGCCCCAGTCGCCATGGAGACTCCACTCGCTCCTACCGCCGATTGTGAAGTTCGTGGTGTTATTCGTTTTTCAACCAGAAAAAAAAATGCAACTGAAATTCATCGCGAGTTGTGTAGCGTGTACAGTGAAGATGTTATATCAAGGTCAATGGTTACTTGTTGGCGTCAATTATTCATTGATGGGAGAAAAACATTGCACGATGAACGACGAAGCGACCGGCCCTCGACTTCACGCACACCAAGTGTTGCCGAGCATGTTCGAAGGATCTTGGATTCCGATTGGCGCCTTACGCTTGATGAAATTCTTTATCAACTGCCTCCTAATATTGAGTTCTAAGGTGCCAAGCAGACAGAGAGAGGAAGAGAAGGTTCCGGTTAAAAAACGAATAACACCACGAACTTCGCAATCGGTGGTAAGAGCGAATGAAGTCTCCATGGCGACTGGGGCGTGACTGACCTAGCGATGAATGCACGCGCATAGGGATTTTACAGGGTTTTCACTACACACAGACAAATATTCCCTCCAATTTTTAAACGTGTTCCGCCAACCAAACGGGTTTAAAAAAATAGTGGAACTTACTTTTGAAACACCCCTCGCACTATGATATTGAAGGAAACTTATTCTACTTGGTGCGCACGCATGCAACACCGATTGGTGAAATAGTCTAGGGGAAGGGGGGCAACCAACCGCCAGGCGGAGCGACATCGGCTTATCCCTTCATGTCCCCGTTAGAACTCAGGTACACGACTCATTTAGGCATGCAAACGATCCATCTCGCGTCTGAAGAAAACGGAGGCTCGATATGCACGGGCTCAGCCCATATAGAAATTTACCATCTGCGGAATATTGGCCCAACCGTGAAAATCGTTGGCCCAATCTTGGCTACCAAGCGTGGCCCATTGTGGAAATGATAACATCAGCGGAGCCTGGACCGATCTACTTTGCCTTCATCGGGCTAATATTTCCTAACGGAGGAAATACAATAGCCACGATGTTCGTCTAATGCTTGAACCAAGATCGGCAGCCACTCTTGGGCCAATGTTACGATCCAAAGTTGGGCTTCTGTGGAAATGATAACATCAGCGGAGCCTCGGCCAATTTAATTTGCCTTTTTTGGGCCAATATTTCTTAAAGGTAAAAATATCCTAGGCAGGATGATATCCCAAAACTCGGGCCAATGCTGAACCAATGCTGAGTCGGGATTGAGCCAATATTAGTTATTTATGCATAAAATAATTAATTTTGTCACAACGATTGTTATATATTTGAGTGATTATTTTCACACGGTCTTATTTTAACTGGTGATACATCATTCACTTGTTCCCAATGTGTGGATATGTGTGAGCGTTATGCGGTATGCGTGGAGAAGAGAATTCTCTACTAGACCTTCCCCTCTCCTTCTTCCGCTTGGTTGTGGGGTGTGGTAGTGAGCATACTTGGTGTAAAGTTGAACATCGGTATTTGAAACAACAAATCAGTATGACAGTGAGAGGACTTATATACAAACTGACTACTAACCACACCACTTGCGAGACCGAAGCCACGAGTGCCATCCACCGATCCCGTTGGAACTAAGGTGATGTGAAAGGCGATAAGCAACTCCGAATCCGGCCCCTGGGTCTGGGATGGTGTCGATAAAAAAGGGGCCCTAATAAATGCAGCGCCGT